>NW_006921679.1:10553026-10554251 GCF_000298275.1 Orycteropus afer afer | reverse complement strand
AAACCCACCAGCCACTCCTCAGAAGGAAGGTTGGGCAATCCTACTTCCATAGTGATACTGCCTCGGAAACCCAAGGAGGGGTCGCTATGAGTCAAGTCAAGTCAATGGCAGTGAATTTGGTTTGGGCTTTGCTTCTGTGAAGAATGACAGCCTCGGAAGTGCAAGGAGGGGTTGCTATGAGTAGGGGCTGACTCAAAGGCAAATAACAACAACAACAACACTGGACAGTTTGCAAAACAGTTCCTCTGAACCAAGGCCAGTTTTGTGTCACTGACCAGAAGAATATCAGAAAAGTTCAGACTCATCACAACAACAAGAAGGGATTGGCAGCATTCCTAAAACCCCCTGCCCCATAGCCCACTTCCCTTTCAAAACCCTAATGTTTTCTCAGCTCAGGAAGACAGTTTTGACAGACACGATCCCTCATCTCCTTGGGTACCAACACTCAATGAAACACTCTTGCTTTTTACCTCCTCCTGTTGTTGAGTCCTTGGCTCTCCTGGTGGCGGGTAGCTAAGAAGCACATTTGTCCAGTAACAATGGGAGTGTGCTCAGGGTGATATGGGAACAAACAAGGGGTGTTTAACAGTTTGGAGGTGGGAGTGGCATGGGGTAGAGGATCAGGAAAGGCTCCTAAGAAGAGATGTCTCTTAAGGTGAGTTGGAGACACAAGTAGGAGTTAAGACATTAGGGTATGGAGATCAGAGTGAAACCGAGTAAAGTAAAAACTATTTCCCCCACCCTGGTACCCCAATGGGAATAGATAAGTAAACTAAATTACCCCCAACTATTTCCCCACCCTGGTTAAGACAGATAATTAGATAAGACCCCATGGGAATAGATAAGTAAACTAAATTACCCCCAACTATTTCCCCACCCCACAGATGAGTATTCAGTTCCTTAAAGAACTGAATGGAAGGAAAACATTCTTTCCTGCAGTTGATAGACTTGCTAAAAGTGTCTTAGAAAACAACTTGCAACTAACTCTGGCCCAAGGACATGCGCAGTACATGCCCAGTAAGGCAGAAAGGAACAAAAATTAATGGGAACAGAACACTCTTCCCTCTGCCCAGGCCCCTATCAGCTGGTGACAGGAAGCTGGTATGACTCATGGGCCTCTGGGGGCAATCCTCAACCATTTCACGCCCCAAATTCCTCAGCCTTTTGTGAATATGCATAACCCCCTCTCCTGAAACCTACAAAACCTGTATTTTGATGGCATCTC
>NW_006921679.1:10548079-10549161 GCF_000298275.1 Orycteropus afer afer | reverse complement strand
AGGCAGACATAAATTTGATAACATCAAAGTGAAAACCTTGAGGACCAAAACTGAGGTTGATCAAGTTGGCCCAAGAGACAGAAGGCCTGGACACTAGTTCTAGTTTGGCTTCTGATTCCCATAGGGACAGTCATGGAAGAGGCTAAGACAAAGATGCTCTCAGCCTCCTACTTTATTTTAAAGGACAAGTCAGCCCCGTTGCTCCACTCAGTAGAGCCACATTGGTGGTAGGTGTTCTGTTGTTATTAGCTACCAGCCAGCCACCCCCAAGTCATGGCGGTTCCGTGCACAATGAGATTAGACGGTTGTGATCCATAGGGTTTGTTTTCTTTTTAAGTTATCCATTCCTATTCCTGTTTTATACATACAATTTAGGGTCAGGAATATGTAGTATGAGCTGAGGTGTCAATGGTAACATACAGTAGAGAGCAAGTCTGTACCAGGCTTGGTATGAAGGGTACAGAAAGGACCGACCACAATGAGCTCTCTCTGCTTAGATGTCTCCTTTTTGTTGTTGTTGGGTGCCGTCAAGTCAATTTTGAATCATCACGACCCCAAGTGACAGAGTAGAACTGCCCCATAGGGTTCTCTAGGAGGAGCTCTGGTGGCGTAGTGCCTAAGGCATCTGACTGCTAACCAGAAGGATGGCGGTTCAAACCCACCAGCCACTCCTGGGAAGGAAGATTGGGCAATGTAGTTCTGTAGTGATACCACCACCTTGGAAACCCAAGGAAGGGTCCCTGTGAGTCGAATCAACTCAAGGGCAGTGAGTTTGGTCTTGGTTTTTTAATCTTTGTGGGAGCAGATAATCAGGGTTTTGTGAGGTAGGGAGAGCTCATGCATTAGAAGCTTCCAGGCCAGGTTGCCTTGCAAATTACCTTACTCCTACTGATAGTGGAGCAGAGACAAAGACAAGGAGTGGAAGTTGCCGGCCACATTCTTTTGTAAATTACTTAAATTATCCCTACTGAGAGGAACTGGAAAACTGAAAAAATTGCAAGTAGAAAAGTATGTAATTGCCAGATTGTTTGTTGCAGGTCCTAACGTGTCAACCCATGAGACCCCGTGATGGAGCCCCTTTG
>NW_006921679.1:10539471-10543328 GCF_000298275.1 Orycteropus afer afer | reverse complement strand
GCAGGGACGTGCCTAGTACATTCAGAAGCAACCTTAATTGGAATTCTAGATCTTCTGACATTTCCCTGCTGGTTAGTGCTACTTTAAGACACAGGCTGCTTGAAGCAAGGCTGCAGGCAGCTGTGTGTATTTAGAGAGTAAGAAAAGATGATATTCAGGTGATTGCAGGAGGCTTAGCGCTAGAACACTCTGCTTTCAAGTGTGTCAAGGGTTTAAGTACCTTTGGTCTGAGGAGAAGAGAATTTGATAGCCCGCAGCCTGAACTCCAGTTTCTCCCACCCCCAACCCCCCATTTCCTCCTCCGACTAATAGCTTTGGGCTCCTCCTCCAGGGGAGAAAGGAAAGACTCAGAACTGAAAAGGAAAAGGCAGGTTGTGGGGGCAATGGGGTGTGGGGTGAGGCATGGGTGTGGGGGCGCAGAATGAGGTGGTGGTGGTGGCTATTGGTGGAGTCCTGGCAACCCCAGAGTAAAGGCAGAGATGAGAAAGCTGCTTAGCTCTTCCTTCCCCCAATTCCCCTTCCATCGGGCAGCTGAAAAACAATGACTGTTCCCTTAAATTTAACTCTAACCTCCCTGGTAAGGAGTGGAAAAACACTGCACCCGGCAAAGCTGCTCTTAGCACTGGCCATTCAGAGATGGGAACACAGGGAGGAATTGGTGGGCAAACCACTCTTTCTTGATTTTTTCGCCCCCTCCAGTCCTGAAGGAGAAAACTCATGTAGGTAAACAAGGAAATTCAAAACAAAACCAACCCCTAAACCTCCGATCAATATACTGGACTGCGAGATGCAGTTCTCCAAGACAGTGAACCAGAGATATTGCCAAAAAGAAAACACTGAAAATGTTACTGGCCCAGAAAGTCTCTCTCTGCTCACAGAACATAAATCTCATACCATCTGGTAAGCTAGGAAGTGGCTCTGAGCAAGTAGACTTGCTGTCATTTAGTTTTAAATGATTATATTTTATGGGACTGTTAAATTTTATTGAAACACAAATTTGTTTATAAAATTTTCTCTTTGCCAAAAGGCTTAAGAGTTGGACCTGTCTCATAAGCTGTGTGGGGGTCAGGATGAAAAATAACAGTGTTCCCTTATGACTGATTATTCTAGAACAACAACGTCTTGCCCATAACCGCAGAGAGGGCCCAGACACCACCTAGGGAGCCTGTCTTGAGGACCTGAAGCACTCTTAAGCATCTTTCTTCAATACTGGCTCATCCTCCATCTTTGGTCTTAAATCACACTGATCTGAAGATGGACAGAAAATATATGAAAGTCCTTCTCATATATTTTCATATAGGGAAGGCCTATCTCTCTTGAGGGTTTATTCATATTTGGCAAAGCTACATTTTATCTCGTCATAATAGGAAAAAACGTGAGTAAATCCCACATTCCCTTTATTTATTTCGAAAGTATTGCCTGGTGATGGGTGCAGTAAGTCTGAAAATTCGAGGGTTTGTGGAAGTTAACAACCCCGGAGGTTCTCCATCTTATTGTCCTGTCGTCTGTCATCTGGTGCTGTGTGAGAACAAGAAGGGAAAAGAGGACAGGTAATTTTCACAGGGAGGATAATTGTGGTGTAGTGTCTAAGGCATTTAATTGATAGCCAGAAGGCTGGCGGTTCAAACCCACCAGCCACTTCTCAGAAGGAACACTGCGCGATCTACTTCTGTAGGGATACTGCCTCGGAAACCCAAGGAGGGATCTCTATGAGTCGGATCCGACTCGACGGCAGTGAGTTTATAATTGCTCCTTCAGTGTGCTGACAGCGGAAGGTGCCAGAAGCCAACCCAGAGCGGGGGTGGGGGGACCAGGACTGAGAACCAAGCCTCAAAGGCCTCGCTGTGATTCACCCCAAACTGGATGAGGACCACAGTGTCCTTTTGTCTTCCCAGAGTGTGACAGTTGGAGCTGTGTGTCAACTTGGCTGGACCATAATTCTGTGTGGTTTAAGCAGTTGTGATGTGGTTATTCCCATGATGGGATCAGATGATTATGTTTGAGCAGCCAATCCATTGAAAGGGAGTTTCCCTAGGGGTGTGGCCTGCTTCCAGTATATCTGTGGACATCCTGGGAAAAGAGACACTCTTCTGTGGATCAGGATTCTGTGGTGCTGCTTACAACTGTCCGTGAACAAACAATCCACCCTTAGGCCTGGAGATCTTGGATTTGTCATTCGTTGGAGTCAACAGCCGGTGTACTGCCTGCCAGCCTTGAGCCCCTCAGCCCCTACAGCTGCAAGAGTCGGGAAAAGCCTCCAGCTTGACATTTGATCCAGGAACTTTGGACTCGCCAGATTCTGTAAGTGTGTGAGCCATTTTCCTAAGATAAATTTCTCTATATATACATATATATAAGCTTTACTGGTTTTGTTTCTCTAGAGAACCCAGTCTAACACACAGGGTGATCTCAAGGTGGGCTCAGTGTTGGGAAATGACAGGCCCCTCAGTAAGCCAAGGGCCAAAGGCCCATATGGGCGGTGGATAGGAGCGAAGAGTAAACCATTGTTTTGTGGGTGGCCGTGCAGCTGGCTCGGATTTGTGGCGACCCCACGTACAGCAGGATGACATGCTGCCCAGTCTCGTGTCCTCTTCATGATGGTTGGTCTGCCCCAGTCCATTGTTGCGGGCACTGTGTACCGTGAGTGCCTTCCAACCTAGGGGCCCACCTTCTAGCACCATGTCAGACAACGTTCTGTTATGATCTGTGTGGTTTTCATGGAATCTCTTTTTGGAAGTAGATTGAAGACACTTCTTCCCAGCCTTAGGCTGGAAGCTCCCCTGAAGTGTGTCCACCATGGGTGACCTTGCTGGTACTTGAAATGCTGGTGGCATAGTTGCCAGCATTGTAGTGACACCAAGCCACCTCAGTGTGACAAACTGACTGATGAGTGATAGGAGCCAAGGGTTATTGAGGAGGAAGGTGAGGGTACAGCCAAGCTTACCTAACTGGCCCTGTGTGCAGGTGACTCGGATGTGGGTCTGTGCAGACGGCTGAATGTCAGGGGCTGCGCGTGGCTGTGGATGTGCTGACCCTGGCTGGGGCAGGGATGGGGACAGGGGCAGGAACAGAGGCAGATGCAGGGCCAGCTGGAGAGAGGGGTGCTCCTAAATTCCTGGTCAGACAGAAATTCCAAGGGCCCCTTCTTCTCCTCCCTTTGACTGTGTGCTTAGCATTGATGGTCAATGACAACGTAAGAGGCCTGTTTATCAGTCTGTACAACAGGCCCTTCCATCGCAGGCATATGAAAGGGGCAGGTTGGGTAATTATGCCTTTTTCACACATGAAGGAATCTTAGCTCAGACAGTTTAAATGATTTGTTTCCGAATCGCAGGCAACAAAGTTAGGATTCAAATTATTACGATTATGTAACTTCAAATCCTGTGCTCTTCACTATACAGGTTACCTTCCTAAAACCATCCAAGTTCTGCCTGGAAAAATCTAATATGAGAAAAGAGGGCTGGCCTTTACGCAATATCCAGTCACAATGCTGACAGTATATGCAGCTGGCCAAGGGCAGGGTTTTCAAAGTAAGGTCATACATCTCCCAGTCTTCAGCGTAGACTTTTTTATTTGACGTGTTCAAGGTTGCGTGGAAACAACTAGCAGAAGAAATGAAAAACCAATATCACATTTTCTAAAAACCCAAAATGTAATTGAATTTATTATCCCTCTGGGAATTCTGACTTTAAAATTCTGTTCTTTACATAGCTGTGAGAAAAGATAGCTTTCCTCCACTTGAACCAATAAAACTTACTCGAAATGCCTTTGTAGGTTAAGGTCCTCTGTTGGCCGAGTGGTTAAGGCATTTGGCTGCTAACCAAAAGGTCAGTAGTTCAAACACACCAGGCATTCCA
>NW_006921679.1:10534787-10539124 GCF_000298275.1 Orycteropus afer afer | reverse complement strand
GCAGTGGGTGTGGTTTGGGCTTTGCTTCTGTGAAGATTGACAGCCTTGGAAACCCTCTGGGGCAGTTCCACTCTGTCCTCTAGGGGCGCTGTGAGTCAGAATCGACTCAGCAGCAATGGATTTGGTTTGGACTTTGCTTCCCCATAAAGGTTTATAGCCTTGGGAACCCTATGAGGCAGTTCTACTTTGTCCTCCAGGGGCGCTGTGAGTCGGAATTGACTCCATGGCAGTGGGTTTTGTAAGTTAATAAGTGCCTCGGAAATCTTAGCATGACCAACAAAGCTTCGCATTAACCATCATTGAGACAATGCCAGGCACTGTGGGGAAGGACATGTAAGATCGAACTCCTACCCTCAAGGTGTGTATTATCTAGTTGAGATCAGTATTATCATAACTGGAATAAGACTCAGAAATAATGTTGAGAAAGGAAAGGGGTGGGATCCACACTTGAAGGCTAGGTAGGAAAGGCAGGACAGGGAGGAGGTGAACCACAGGAAATGCATAAGCACAGAGGCAAGAAGGAGCTGGGGGAGGTTGAGGATAGAGTTCTGAGCACAATCAGGGTTTACGGAGAAAAGCAGAAGCTATGCTTGGAAAGGTGTGCTGGCACAAAGTCAGGGCAAACTGAGGCAACATGAATCTTCATGCATGTACAGTGCAGAACCTCAGACCATTTTTGAGCATGAGCAGTGGGTGAGCTCATGGCTTGTACTGGATTGAAACTAGATGGAGAAAACTCAACAGGAGGCTGCTGGGCCAACGGGAGGCTCCTGGGTCTGGGCCAGGGTTTGAGAGCCTGAACCAGGGACCTAGGGTAAGAATGAAGAGAAACAGGGAGAAATGAAAGAGCTTTAAAGTGACACGACACCTTGTTACAGTGGTAAAGTCTCCATGAGGCCTTAGTCAGCTAATCTTTGGGTTTTACTCAAGTTTGGGGTCATCCATTGGAGACAGTCATCAGATGGGCAAGGAGATGAGGAACAGAAGAAATAACCATGGCAGAAGAAAGGATTGAGCTTTCTGGATGTGGATTCTGCCTCATTCCTTTTCTATCTCTATATTCAACTTCAGGGATACCATCCATCTATATCCATCCATCCATCCATCTAACCATCCATCCACCTAATCATCCATCCATCCATCCATATCCATCCATTCACCTATACATCCATCCAGCTAATCACCCATGTACACATCCATATCCATCCATCCATCCATCCATCATCTACATCCATCCATCCAATCATCCATCCATCCATCCCACCATCTATTGATCCACCCATTCACCAATCCATCCCTCCATCCCACCATCCATCCATCCATCCTTCACCCATCCAGCCAGCCAGCTAATCATTCATCTATACATCCATGCCCATCCATCCATCCATTCATCCATCTAATCATTAATCTATCCATCCATCCATTCATCCAGTCATTCATCTATCCATCCCTCCATCC
Organism: Orycteropus afer afer; assembly: GCF_000298275.1. NCBI lineage: Eukaryota > Metazoa > Chordata > Mammalia > Tubulidentata > Orycteropodidae > Orycteropus > Orycteropus afer. The sequence continues at coordinate 10,537,666 of NW_006921679.1, read as the reverse complement.
ATCCATATCCATCCATCCATCCATCCATCATCTACATCCATCCATCTAATCATCCATCCATCCATCCCCCCATCTATCGATCCATCCATCCCACCATCCATCCATCATCCATCCATCTAATGATTCATCTGTCCATCCATCCATCCATCCATCCATCCAATCATCTGTCCATCCATCCATCTGTCCATCCATCCATCCATCCATCCATCCCTCAAACCATTTAGCCTGTCAATAAATAAACATTGATAGGTGTCCAGTATGAGTAGGAGCCATTCTAACCTGTCTAAGGCCACCTTATTGATTTGTGCCTGACCCAAGCCATGGTATTTTCAATTGCCTCATATGCATGTGAGAGCAGGACAATGAATAAGGAAGACTGAAGAAGAGCTGATCCTTTAGAGTTGTGGGGAAGGCCCCTGACAAGAGGGATTGACACAGTGGCTGCAGCGATGGGCTCAGACCTAGTAGGGACCGTGAGGCTGGCACAGGACCAAGCAAGTATTTCGTTCTCTTGTACATAAGGTTGCTATGAGTCGGAGATGATGTGATGGCACGTAACAGCAACACTGATTCATGTCTCTTCTGCAGCTCTCTTCCCACCCCATGCTTTCACCAGCACGACTTCCACCTGAGAGGACTTTTTTACTTTGCATCCACGCTGGCTTCCTTGGTGTACTTGTGCATAAGGTTCTCACCACCACCACTTGATGGGAATTTCCAGGACTAATTCCAGGACCACATCATCCTAGGAGAGACCACCCCATGCTGAGTGTTCTCCCAGCTCGGTCACCTGCTTCCTCTTGGCAGAGGCAGCATCCTTCTCAAGCAATGCCTGCTTTCAAACCAAACCAGATTCACTTCCAGCAAGTTGATTCTGACTCATAGCAACCCCTACTGGGTTTCCAAGGCTGTGAATCTTTTTTGAAGCAGGCTGCCTCATCTGACTTCCACAGAGTGGCTGATAGGTTTGAACCACTGACCTTATGGTTAGCAGCCAAATGTCTTAACCACTGCACCACCAGAGCTCCTAAATGTCTGCTTAGGTTATTTATTTTTGTAGATGCCTAGCTAGTTCACGTTTGCCTCTCACAGTAATTTATGGTTGTTATTACAGGTTATATATTCTTCAATAACCCTCCCTCTTGTGTATTCTTCTTCTCTTCATGTACCTTTTCTGCTTTAGTGGGCAGTCAATTTCCAATATGGCTTCCATTTTGTGACCCCCGTGCTAGATGTTTTACATCACTTCTAGGTATTGATACAGCTCTGGTGGTACAGTGGATACGGCATTTGGCTCCTAACCCAAAGGTTAGAGGTTCAAACCCATGCTCCATGGAAGGAAGATGGGGCAATCTTCTTCCATAAAGATTTACAGCCTTGAACACCCAGCAGGGGTCATGATGAATGGGAATCGATTCGATGGCAGTGAGTTTGGCTTCAGGAAAATGGCAGAGCAAGAATTTTGATCCAATCCTCAAAGGGTGTCCTATTCTCACTTATCTCTAAGGCATCAATGAGGCCAATTTTCAGACAAGACTACCTTAAACATTTGGACCACATTTTCATGATGTTGCTCAAATTTAATTTCTTCTTTGAACACTTCCTCTATTTACCCAATATCAGCTTATGAATTGGAAAATGACCTAGAATCTGAACTTCACTGAACTGGAAAGAATCTTAAAGATCATCTCTTTTAGATCCTGGATAGAGTGGGAAAACAACATGGAACAAAACTCAAAAGCATTTAAAAAACAAACAAACAAACAAACAGGGACGAGGTTCACTGGTCTGATAGAGCCTGGTGGAACCGCTGAGACTATGGCCCCTAGCTGCCCTTCAGGTCTGGAATTGAACCCACTCCTGTGGCTTCCAGTCAAACAAAAGACTGGCATATGCGCTGAACATTTACATTAGGTAGATATGCTCTTTGGAGAGAACAATCATGGGAGAAAGAAGGGCTGTGTATACACAGGGAGACAGCTCGGGGGGCAGGAGTACATGGAGGGATGGACACAGGGAAGAGGTAACTATAGGGCGGAAGTGGGAGGGGAGCTGTTGCATTGTGGGAAACTGGAGTCAATGTCATGAGACAAAATGTATGTGAACTGCTGTGTGGACAGTGAATTTGGTCTGTAAACCTTCACCAAAATCACTATAGCAAACAAACAAAAGAGGTGATCTCTTTTAAAACCCAGTTTTCACAGAGTTGACTCTGACTCTGGTGACCCCGTGTGTCCTAACAACTGTTCTCCATGATGGTTTCCAGGGGCTGCTGTTTAAGAAGTAGATCTCCAGGCCTTTCTTTTGAAGCAACTCTGGGTGGAATTGAAACTCTAAATTTTGGGTTAACAGCTGAGCATGTGGACTGTTTCACCACAAGGATTCCCCCTCTTTTTGACAGATGAGGCAACTAAAGCCTCCAAAATTAAGGAACTTGCCCAAAGACCACCAGCTGTTTGATGATAGAGCTGGTGCTAGAACTCCCATGTTCCTGAACCTGCCTCAATGCAGAACAAATATTCACTGGGCACACACATCAGGCAAGGGGTTAGAGCTGGCCCTGTGGAATCTACAACTCCCTCTTCACTCCCTCACCCAAATAAAAAAAAAAAAAAAAAAAAAAACCAGAAATGAAACCTACTGCCATTGAGTCAAGATTCAACCCTATATTACAGACTAGAATTGCCCCCATAGAGTTTCCAAGGCTATAATCTCTGTGGAAGCAAAGTTCAGCCAAACCCAGAATCTAGTTGATTCTGACTCACAGCGCCCCTAGAGGACAGAGTGGAACTGCCCCATCAGGTTTGCAAGGCTGTAATCTTTACAGAAGCAAAGCCCAAACGACACCCACTGCCATGGAGTCGATTCTGACTCACAGC
>NW_006921679.1:10504877-10513788 GCF_000298275.1 Orycteropus afer afer | reverse complement strand
AAAAAAAAAAAAAAAGACTATGAAGCAGGTAGCAGGTATGATTATCATCCCCATTACCCCATTATGTTGTTGTTGTTAGGTGCCACTGAGTTGGTTCCGACTCCCAGTGACTCCGTGTACAACAGAACAAAACACTGCCTCGTTCTGAGCCAGCCTCATAATTGTTGCTGTGCTTGAGCCCATCATTGCAGCCACAGTGTCGATGCAGCTCATTGAGGGGTGTCTCCTTTTTCACTGATGCCCCACTTTACCGAGCATGATGTCCTTCACCAGGAACTGGTCCCTCTTGATAACATGTCCAACTCACGTGGGACTCACCGTCCTCGCTTCTAAGGAGCATTCCAGCTATACTTCTTCATTTTATTTTATTGTGATTTGGGTGCAGATTTACAAAGCAGATTCATTTTACTCTCAACCATTCATGCACATTTGGTTTCACAGCCCCGATTACAATCCCAACAACAAAACGCTCTCCTCCCATCTCCTCCCTGTGACCACCCTTCTTATCTGTGCATTCCTGTCTGTTCAGCTTTCCCTTTATGCAAATGCTGTCTCATGGTTGATTGATCCAAGAGGTGCATCTCCCTAGATGGTCGGACCTGACTCATAACTACCCCTCCTTGGGTTTCCAAGGTGGTATCACTATGGAAGTAGATTGCCCAACCTTCCTTCCAAGAAGTGGCTGGTGGGTTTGAACCGCCAGCCTTCTGGTTCACAGTCAAGTGCCTTAGGCACTATGCTACCAGGGCTCCCAAGAAATGGATAGACCCCCCCTCTAAGAGAAAAATAGCTTTACACAGCACCAGCTACCATTGAGTCGAGTCTGATTCATGGGGACCCCATGTGTGTCACTGTTTTCAATGGCTGATTTTTTCAAAGCAGATTGCCAGGGCTTTCTTCCAAGGCACCCCTGGGTGGGCTTGAACTGCCAACCTCTAGGATAGCAGCTTAGCACTTTAGCCATTTGGACCACCCAGGAACTCCAAATAACTCTGTAAACCAAAAAAATCAAACCCACTGTCATCAAGTTGATTCCAACTTACAGTGACCCCTATTGGGCAGTGAGTTTGGTTTGATTTTTGGTGTGGGATTTCCAAGGCTATAAGTCTTTACAAAAGCAGACTGCCTCATCTTCCTCCCGTGGAGCAGTTGGTGGATTTGAACCACCAACCTTCTGGTTAGCAGACAAGTGCCTTACCCTCTACACACCACCAGCTCCTTAAACAGCTCTGTAAGAATTCCCTAAATAGACTTTCCCACTTCATTTGACACCTGAGCTAGGAAAACTTGGTCTTCCTCACAAAGTCACTTTTCCAAAATCTTAGACTGTCAGAAAACTATAAATGCTTGCAGGGAACATAATACGAACAGGGTATCTAGTACTTCCTATGAAAAAGTGAGTCATCGAACTAATAAATGTAACTGTTGTCACGAAAGTGACACTATGTCTAAAAATGTAGCAATCTGTTAAAATCCCCTCAAACCTTCCCAGACAGAGCTGCCCCATCTTCTCGGAGTTTGTATCAGGATGGCACTGGTGCTTGTCTGTTTTTGGCAGTTACCCCAGTTGGTTAGCATAGTATTTTCCAAGGCGTGGTATATGTAAGAAAATATTTTCTTTTGAAAGACGTATTTTATTTTTATCTGTTCTTGGTTGTTAATCAGAATGTCAGCAGTTCAAGCCCACCAGCCACCCCAGGGAAGGAAGATGGGGCAATCAGTAAGGATTTACAGCCTCGGAAACACACGGGGGGTCGCTATGAGTCAGAATCAACTCAATGGCAGTGAGTTGGGTTTTTTTTTTTTTTTTTTTTGGTAAAAAACATAACTGGTGTTGTCATGCGCTGGCCTGAAGAAGCATGAGGCTGCCATGTTCAGAGAGTCTATATGATCACGCAGCAAAGGAAGTAATTTAGGCGTAATCAATTTTCCAAGTAGTACTCCACTTGGAAGTCATTCTTTCCATACCCAAGTTTGGATAACACCTCCCACCTCACGCAGGGGAGTGAGAGGTGATGCCCAGATAGTTGGCTATAGCAGCAGAATCCTGCAGGCTGATGTGGGGGAGTGGGGGCTGCCTTAACCTTGTGCCGGAGTCCCTGGTGCCACAAACGGTTAACATGCTCAGCTGCTAACTCTAAGGTTGGAGGTTTGAGTCCACTCAAAGGCACCTTGGAAGATGAGCCTAGAGACCTACTTCTGAAAGATCCCTAATTGAAAACCCTGTACAGCACAGTTCTGGTCTGACTTACATGGGTTGCCATAAGTTGGAGTTGACTCCACCAGGGCAGCTGGTTAGTATCCCCAATACCCAGATCAAAGCTGGAATGTGGTGAAAACTCAAAACCCATTGCTGTCAAGTTGATTCTGACCATGGCGACCCTATAGGACAGAGTAGAACTGCCCCATAGGGTGTTCAAGGCTGTCATCTTTACAGAAGCAAAGCCCAAACCATACCCACTGCTGTGGAGTCCATTCTGACTCACGGCGCCCCTAGAGGACAGAGTGGAACTGCCCCACAGGGTTTCCAAGGCTGTCAATCTTTACCAAAGCAAAGCCCAAACCACACCCAGTGCCATGGAGTAGATTCTGACTCACAGCGCTCCTAGAGGACAGAGTGAAACTGCCCACAGGGTTTCCAAGGCTGTCAATCTTTACAGAAGCAAAGCCCAACCCAAACCACACCCACTGCCGTTGAGTCAATTCCAACTCACAGCACCCCTAGAGGACAGAGAAGAACTGCGTCACAGGGTTACCAAGGCTGTTGATCTTTACAGAAGCAGAGTGCAACTATTGGTCTCTCGTCATCCAGAGCAAAGGAGTGAAGATAATAAAAGACGCATGGAAACAGTTAAAGCAAAGGAGTGAAGATAATAAAAGACACATGGAAACAGTTAATCATGGACCATGAATAAGAAAGACCGAAGAAGAGTTGATGCTTTTGAGTTGTGGTGCTGGCGAAGAATGCTGAAAGTACCACGGACTGCTAAAAGAACTAACAGATCTGTCCCGGAGGAAGTGCAGCCGGAATGCTCCTTGGAAGCAAGAATGGCCAGATTTCATCTCACCTCCTTTGATCATGTTGTCAGAAGGGACCATTCCCTGGAGAAGGACATTATTCTTGGTAAGGTGGAGGGTCGACGAAAGAGGGGAAGGCATTCAACGAGATGGATTGACACGGTGGCTGCCACAATGGGCTCAAGTATAGCAGGGATCATGGAGCTGATATGGGATCGGGTGGTGTTTCGTTCTGCTGTGCATGGGGTCGCTATGAGTCGGAAATGACTTGACGGCACCTAATAGCAACAACAATGGACCATGAGAACCTCAACCTAGATGACGTTGAGACCAGAAGAATGAGATGGTGCCCAATGCCAACCACTCAGAAAGGGATCAAAATATGAGATCCTGGATATAGTGCAAGAAAAATGTGGAATAAAACTCAAAATCATTTTTTAAAAGAAGACCAGGCTTAGTGGTCTAATAGAGACTGGTGAAACACCTGAGACTATGGCTCCTAGTGACCCTTCAGGTCTGGAATTGAACTCACTCCCATGGCTTCCAGCCAAACAATAGACAGGCACACAACATTTAAACCAGGAAGACAGACTCCTTAGAATGACCAGTCATAGGAGAGCAGAAGGGCAGTGTTTGCACGGGGAGAGAGCTCAGGGGCAGGAACACATAGGAAAGAAGGACACAGGGAAGAGGTAACTACAGGGAGGAAGTGGGAAGAGAGCTGTTACACTGTGGGGATTGCAATCAATGTCATGAAATAAAATCTGTATGAACTGTCGAATGGAAGATGAATTTGCTCTGTCAACGTTCACCCCACATAACAATAATAGATAGATAGATAAATAAAAGGCCAGGCTTACTGTTCTAATAGAGACTGGTGAAACCCCTGAGACTATGGTCCTGAGTCACCCTTCAGGCCTGAAATTGAACTTACTCCTGTGGCTTAACCTTCAACCAAACAATAGACAGGGTTATGAGCTAAACCCCTACACCAGGGAGATGCACGCCTTGGAACAATCAACCACGGGAGATGATTGGGGCAGCATTTGCACGGGGGGAAAGGTAGGGAGGCGGGAATGCATAGGCAGGAAGGACATAGGGAAAGGGTAACCACAGGGAGAAAGTGGGAGGAGAGCTGTCACACTGTGGGGAACATAACCAGTGTCACAAAACAAAATGTGTATGAACTGTTGAACATAGATGGAATTTAATTTGTAAAATTTCACCCAAATCAAATAAATAAATAAGTAAGTAAGGTACACGGCACTCTTGCGGGAATGGGACCTTGCAATTAAGGTGTATGGAACCCTAAAATGGGAATTGGCCAGTTGTTTTTTTTTTTCTTTTATTGTGATTTGAGTAAAAGTTTACAGAGAAAACTCACCTCCCATATAGCAGTTCACATACACTTTGTCTCATGACATTGACTTCAATTTCCCACAACGCAACAGCTCTCTTCCCACTTCCTCCCCATAGGTACCTCTTCCTGTGTCCTTTCCTCCCATGCACTCCTACATGTCTCCCTGTGCAAACACTGCCCCTCTGTTCTCCTGTGACTGATGTCTCCAAGGAGTGTATATACCTAATGTAAATGTTTAGGTCATTTTGTCTTTTGTTTGCCTGGAAGCCAGAGGAGTAGGTTCAACTCTAGACCCAAAGGGCAGCTAGGGGCTACAGTCTCAGAGGTTTTACCAGGCTCTATCAGACCAGCAAACCTGGTCCCTTTCTTTTCTTTTTTTTTTTTTTAATGATTTTGAGTTTTGTTCCACATTGTTTTCCCACTCTATCCAGGATCTCCTACATAGATCCCCCTCCGAGTGGTTGACAGTGGTAGCCGGGCACCATCTAGTTCTTCTGGTTTCATAGTTGTATAGGCTGAGGATCACATGGTGTACCAATCCTTCAGACCAATTGTTTCCACATGTCTTTGGTTTTCTTCATTCTTTGCTCTGGATGAGGAGAGGTCCATCATTGCATCTAGATGGCTGCTTGCAAGCTTTTAAGATTGAGAATTGATCACTTCTGCCATCCCAGTAACTTTACGAGACAGCCAAGAGGTGGAAAGGGCCCGGTGGAATCTCACTGTCATCAAGAGAGAAGAGTGGGGAGTGGAGGGCATCCTTGGGCTGGAGATCCCTGCACTGAGACAACAGAGACATAGCAGCTGCAGAGGCAGCAAAACCAAGAGACCATTAACAGACAGAGTGGCGGGGCTTCCTGGCCCACAAAGCAAGTGCCTTTGAGCAGGAAGCTTGTTGGTGGAGTGAGGTGCATCTCTGGACACAGGAGTGGGTTCAACAATGAAACAGCTTTGTAACATTAGCCCAAGGAGGGCAGAGACTGAGGCCAGACAGAAGTGTGCCTGTGGCATGGCTGAGAAAAAGCTGTCTTGATTGAAGAATTGTAACCTGAGTGTTCTTGACCTGAATTATAACCTGTTACTTCCCCAATGATGCCATTCCTCTTAATTTGTCATTCCTGGCATAGTAGATCATATGGTTGTCTGATTCAAAATGGCCAATACCAGTCCATTTCTGGTCACTAATGCCTAGGATATTGATCTTTATGTGTTCTATTTCATTTTTGACAACTTTTCGTTTTCCTAGACTCATACTCTGAACACTGTACAGTCCAATTATTAATGGATATTTGCAACTGTTTCTTCCCATTTTGAGTCATGCCTCATCAGCAAATGAAGGTCCCCAAAGCTTTACTCCATCCATGTCATTAAGCTCGACTCTCCTTTGAGGAGGCAGCTCTTCCCAGTCATATTTTGGGTGCCTTCTGACCTGAAGTCAGCACTGTATCAGATGATGTTTTGGGCCTATTCATAAAGTTTGCCAGTAATATATCAGACAGTGTCTCATTGCTATTCATAAGGCTTTCAGGGGCCAATTCTTTGAGACGTGGATGGCTCCATCCTTCTTCCTATCTGCCTTAGTCTGGAAGCTTTGTTGAAACCTGTCCACCACGGATGATGTTGCTGGTATTTGAAACAGTGGTGGCATAGCCGTCAGCCTCACAGCAAAATACAAGCCACCACAGTACAATGAACTGACAGACGAGCGAGTGGTCATTCATCACTTTAATGACTAAGGTGCACCTGACCCAAGCCATGATATTTTCAACCACCTCATATGGATGTGAAAGCTGGACAAGGAATAAGGAAGACCAAAGAAGAACTGATGATGCCTTTGAGCTGTGGTGCTGGTGAAGAATACTAAAAGTACCATGGACTGCCAAAAGAACTAACAAATCTGTCCTGGAAGAAATGTAGCCAGAATGCTCTCTGGAAGCGACAATGGCCAGACTTCATCTCACCTCCTTTGGTCATGTTGTCAGAAAGGACCATTCCCTGGAGAAGGATGTCATGCTTGGTAAAGTGGAGGGTCGGTGAAAAGAAGAAGGCCCTCAATGGGATGGATTGGCACAGTGGCTGCAAGGATGGGCTCAGGTGTAGCAAGGACCAGGAGGCTGGCGCGGGACCAGGCAGTGTGTCCTTCTGTTGTACACGGGGTCACTGAGTCAGAGCTGACTCGATGTTCCTAACGACAACTAGCAACTTCCTTAAGAAACCCAGTTAATAATCATGGGGGGGAAAAACAAAGAAACTATGCCTGAGACACAAGAGAATCAGAACCGAATCACAATTTAAAAGAATTCAAATAAAAGAGAGAGAGAGAATCAGATCTAAGGCATCGGAGAACAAACAGGGTCAGGCAGAGACATCTCCTGCAGGCTCTCCAAGTAAAGATAACAACTTCCCCAGAGGAGGGATATTAGACGTTAAGAACACATCAAGGTTCCAGTTCCCAGGCCTTGGAGGCTATCCAATGTGCTGCTGCTACATCTTTTCCTCCATCTCCTTGAGCAGGCCCTCCTGTGGTCCTGGTTCCTCTTGGCCCCAATCTCTCGCCTCTGCATGCGTTCTGTTTTACCATGCACTTCTGGGTGGGAAACACTAACTGCCCCCAGCCAGTGCAGAGAGGAACAGGATATAGAAACCAGACTTCCATTAACACCCTCTAGAATGACAGTAACTGTTACAGCAGTTACTTCACCCGATTCACACTGGGTTGACTCACAGTGACTCACATGGAGTCGCCTCAAAGCAGCCCTCTCCGGATGAATTTCTTTCAAGCCAGGTAACTGCCTCCTCTCAGCTCAAGAAGCTCAAAATGTCTTATTGAGTCAGTGGAATATTTCTTTCTTTTAAAAGGTACATTCATGCTTTTTCCATTTTGAACGTGTGAGTATGTAACTGAGAATTTAGAAAATAGAAAAAATAAAGAACCAAACTCTAAAACTCACTGCCATCCAGTCGATTCTGACTCATAGCGCCTCCCTTTGCGTTTCCGAAGCGGTAAATCTTTACCGAAGTAGACTGTCTAGTCTGCCTTCTGCAGAGTGGCTGGTGGGATTGAGCCACCAGCTTTCTAGTTAGCAGTCAAACGCCTTAGGCACCAGGCCACCAAGTCATGCTGAATCCTGGTATCCTTACACAGTCACTGTTAGTGCTTTAGGAAATCTTAAGGAGTCTCTGGGTGGTGCAAATGGTGAAATGCCCGCTGCTGACCAAGAGGTTGGGGGTTCAAGTCCACCTAAAGGGACCTCAGAAGAAGGGCCTGGTGACGTACTTCTGAAAAATCAGTCAGTGAAAACCCTCTGGACCATTCTGATTAGGACCACAGTAGATGGATCTTGAAAGAATGGAAAAATGTACAACAGAACTCAGATTCTTAAAAAGTCCCGACTTACTGAACCAGCTGAAATGAGAGGGCTCCCTGAGACCATTGCCCTGAGATACTCTTTAAACCCTGAACTAAAACTATCCTGTGGGGTCACCTTTTAGCTAAATAACAGATTGGCTATAACATTGAGAATATTGCCTATGACTAATGAGCTCCTTTAAAAATTCGTCTATAGGAGACTGTGTTAGACTGGGTTCTCTAGAGAAATAAAACCAGTAAAGCTTATATATATAGAGAAAGAGAAATTTATCTTAGGAAAATGGTTCACACACTTACAGAAGCTGGCAAGTCCAAAGTTCTTGGATCAAACGTCAAGCTGGAGGCTTTTCCCAACTCTCACAGCTGCAGGGACTGACGAGCTCAAGGTTGGCAGGCAGTGTACTGGCTGTTGACTCCAATGAATGACGAATCCAAGATCTCCAGGCCGAATGGTGGATTGTTCGCTTATGGACAATTGTAGGCAGCACAACAGAATCCCGATCCACAGAAGAGTGTCTCTTTTCCCAGGATGTCCATAAATAATACTGGAAGCAGGCCACGCCCCTAGGGAAACTCCCTTTCAATGGATTGGCTGCTCAAAACATATTCATCTGATCCCATCATTGGAACAACCCACATCACAATTGCTTAAACCACACAGAATTGTGGCCCAGCCAAGTTGACACACAGCTTCAACTATCACAGAGACCAACTGATCAAATATTACTCTAACGTGAAGATGAGGAGGTGAGGGAGTAGGGAAGCTAGACCACTGGAAATGATGCAACCAGAATAGAATGAATGAGAATGATGACACACTGTGGAAAATGGAACCAGTATCACGTAGAATTTATGTAGAAATTGTTCAATGGGGATCTAATTTGCTGCGTAAACTTTCACCTTAAATACAATAAAATATTACCTAAAAGGAAAAAAAAAACAAAACTCAAGGGAGCACAGTAATACTCTCCCACTCATGGCTTCAACGAGTCTAAGTCAACTCAACAGCACTGCTTTTTGTTTTGTTTTGTTTTGATTTTTTTGGCTTTATGCAGGTCTTTCCCGTTTATTTACAGCATTGCACTGATAAGGTTTCATTGTAGATCTTGCTTTTTTTCATTGAACTCACTGTTTTACCATGCACTTCTGGGTGGGAAACACTA
>NW_006921679.1:10498475-10503502 GCF_000298275.1 Orycteropus afer afer | reverse complement strand
CCGTAGTGATACTGCCTTGGAAACCCAAGGAGGGGTCACTATGAGTCGGGTCCGACTCAACTGCACATAACAACAACAACAACAACAGTAAAAACCCAGCGCCTTCCTTCCTCCTTATAGTCTGGCCACGTGTCTTTCATCTACAGGTGTCTGACTGATCTGCCTGCTTCGCTCTGCTGCCTCCAAATAGTGTCTCACACACACACACACACGCACACATTCACACACTCACTCTCACACATACACCATATATGTATACTCACATTCCACACCCAAATATGCACACTCACACCCATGCACACACACTCACACTCATGCACACACACTCACATTCATACACACTGACATTCACACACTCATATATACACACAGTCACACTCGTGCACACACATCACACATATGCACACACACCATCACACACTCACATGTACCCACACAGTCTCACAAACACAGGAAAACACACCCATAAACACACGCATATATACACACACACCCATGCACACTTATTCTCACAAACACACAGATATCCACACTCATGCATATATACATCCATATATACACACACTAACATCCACACACAAATATGTGCACTCATGCACACTCACACACTCACATCACACATGCACACTCGCACACACACCACACAACCCCACACATGCACGCCCCCACATACACCCCCAAATATGCACTCACACCCTTGCACACACACAAACACACACACATCCATACTGACATTCACATACATGTACACCCATATATACAGTCACATTCACACCCCCATATATGGACACATTCACACTTGTGCACACACACCACACACATATACACACTCTCTCACACACACTTATAAACTCACATACACCCAAACATGTACACTCACACCCATGCACACATAAACACAGTCTCACACACTGATACACATTCATATATACACACATATATATACACAAACATCCACACACCCATATATGCTCACACTCACATTCATGCACACACACCACACATGCACACTCTCACACCAACATACAAACATGTACACCCTCACACACTAACACACTCATACATGCACACACCCATATATACACCTACTCACATCCACACACCAATATACACACACACTCACATTCATGCACACTTACCACACACATATGCATTCACACCAGCGCACACATGCACACACATATACACACACTGAGACACACATACACCCCCAAATATGCACATTCATACCCATGCACACTCTCACAAACACCCACTCACACTGACACACTCATATACACACATACCCATATATAAACACAGTCACATTCACACACACATATATGGACACGTTCACACTCATGCACTCACACCACACATTCACACTCTCACACACATGCACACGCCCACACACTCACATACATACACATTTACACGTGCACACTCACATATGCCATACACATGTGCACATATATATTACACATTCATACCCCTCATACGTACTCACACAACTCACACATCCATGCACTCACTGTTTTTGAAAAAACAATATTTTGGTATATTTTCATTGAACGTTTTCATAGCAAATTAGGTTCCCATTGAACAATTTCTACACAATTTGTTCAGTGGCATTGGTTACGTTTTTCACAGCGTGTCAACTTTCTCATGATTTCCCTCCTGGTTGCTCTATTTCCATTAGTCTAGCTTCCCTGCCCCCTTGCCGCCTGGTCTCTGCTTCATGTAAGTGCTGACCATTTGGTGTGGTACAGATGATTTGTATAAAGGACCACAGTACTCATGGGTGATCTTTAATTACGAGCCACTCAGTTGTTTAGCTACAATTACACACTCTCACACACATTCACATACACACATGTTCTCTCACATGCACACACCACACACTCACACACACTTGTGGGCCTCTAGACACTGTTCCCTTCACACACGTCTATTGCAACAAGCAGAAATGGTGAGGGCAATGCAGCATGGCTTCCTGTCACCACAGTGTGTGAGGGAAGTCACGCAGGTTGGCTGTACGTGTGGGATGCTAAAGGCGCCAGGAGAACTGAGCGTCTCAGGACTGACAGGCCCATTTACTGGGAGGTCTGTGATGCTGGACACCTGCCTGACCTTTGCTTTTCCTGTTTCTTGATTGAGGAGAAAAGAAAGGCATGCAGGCGTTGGGAAGGAGCCAGTCAGGCCGTGATTGGGTGAGTGGAGCTGGGCACCTATGGCTCTTTATCTGACCTCCTGATAACAGACTTATTGAGACAAAGGGATGGCCCATTGCTTGGTAACCCTAGCCATGGTATTTTCCATCACCTCATATACATGTGAGAGCTGGACAACGAATAAAGAAGACTGAAGAAGAGTTGATGCTTTTGAGTTGTGGTGTTGCTGAAGAATACTGAAAGTCCCATGGGCTGCCAGAAGAATGAACAAATCTGTCCTGGAAGAAGTGCAGCCGGAATGTTCCTTGGAAGCGAGAATGGCCAGACTTCATTTCACCTACTCTGGTCATGTTGTCAGAAGGGACCATTCCCTGGAGAAGGATGTCATGCTTGGTAAAGTGGAGGGTCAACCAAGAAGGGGAAGGCCCTCAATGAGATGGATTGACACAGTGGCTGCGACGATGGGCTCAGGTACAGCAGGGATTGTGAGGCTGGTGCAGGACCAGGCAGTGTTTCATTCTGTTGCACACGGGGTCACTATGAGTTAGAGGTGACTCGATGGCACTTAACAACAAGAGGGAGGGCCCATCACCCTGGCCTCACATCTAGCTGCTTCCCAGCTAGTCCCCCTGCCCGCTGCTCCAGGAGGAAGATGCCTGTCTCCAGGAGGGACAGTTCATAGTCCACAGTTTTACCAGAAAGGACCAATTGTGCTGGTGCCTTTCAGAAGGGACAGGAGTATCCAGTCAGCCAGAATGGCAGGAGGCTGACCTCCATGCCTGGCTGACAGCCTGTGATGGATTGAACTGTGACCCCTCCAAAAAGAATGTGTTAGAATCCTAACCTGTGGATAGGAGCCCTGGTGACTCAGTGGTTAAGTGCTCAGCTATTAATCAAAAGATCAGCAGTTTGAACCCACCAGCCACTCTGCAGGAGAACGATGTGGCAGTCTGCTTCCGTAAAGATTAAAGCCTTGGAACTATATGTGGGCAGTCCTACTCTGTCTGTAATGTCACTATGAGTTGGAATCAACTTGATCACAATGCTTTTCTTTCCTTTTTTAAATACCTGTGAAAAGGATCCCTGGTGGCTCAATGGTTAAGCGCTCGGCTGCTAAACAAATGGTCAGTAGTTCGAACCCACCAGCCACTCCATGGGAGAAAGATAAAGATAAGGCAGTCAGCTTCTGTAAAATTACAGCCTTGGAAACTCTATGGTGCAGTTCCACTCTGTCCTCTAGGGGCGCTGTGAGACAGAATCGACTCCACAGCAGTGGGTTTGGTTTGGGCTTTGCTTCTGTAAAGATTGACAGCCTTGGAGACACTGTGGTACAGTTCCACTCTGTCCTCTAGGGGCGCTGTGGGTCAGAATGGACTCACAGCAATGACAATGGGAAACCACTAACTACGTTGGCCAACTTTTCTTGTGTGTGTTGGCATTTGTATATCTTGTATTATCTTGGAGCTGGCTCCAACACATGGTGACGCTACGTACAACAGAGCAATGCTCCTGTGCCATCTTCACAATGACTGTACGTTGTTGTAGCCACTGTGGCTGCTGAGTGTCTTCCAACCTAGGGGCTCATCATCCAGGTCTGTATTGAACAATATCCCATTGTGATCCTCAACGTTTTTCTTTGGCTAAGTTTTGGAAATAGATCGCCAGGTCTTTCTTTCTTCCTTTCTGTATAAACTAGACCAGTATCTGGAGAATGATATCATGCGTGCTGAAGTAGATATACCCCCCCAAAAAAACAAAACCCAAACCCACTGCCATCAAGTCGACTCCAACTCATAGCGACCCCCATTGGGTTTCCAAGGTGGTAAATCTTTATGGAAGTAGATTGCCCAGTCTTGCTTCTGCAGAGTGGCTGGCAGGTCTGAACCACCAACCTTCTGGTCAGCAGTCCTTAGGCGCTGTGCTAAAGCAGAGGGTCAGTGAAAAAGGGGAAGACCCTCAATGAGATGGACTGACACAGTGGTTGCAATGATGGGCTCAAGTACAGTGGTAATTGAGAGGCTGGTGCAGGACCAGGCAACATTTTGTTCTGTTGTAGCTAGGGTCATTATGAAGCAGAACTGACTTGACATTACCTAATAACAACAACAGCATAGTGCTTAAGGCACTTGGCTGCTAACCAGAAGGCTGGCGGTTCAAATCCATCAGCCACTCCTCGGAAGGAAGATGAGGTAATCTACTTCCATAGTGATACTGCCTTGGAAACCCAAGGAGGGGTCGCTATGAGTCAGGTCCGACTTGACGGCACATAACAACAACAACAAAAATATGCATGTCTCAGTTTTCACCAAAATGTACCCCACCACCCCAAGTGCATCATGTCACTTTGTCCTCAATGAGGCTCACTGAGGGCCATCTTTTTACTCTTGCTGAAAGATGAGGACTTGAGGAGATGGATAATATGCCCACTATCACAGAGCTGGTTAGTGACCTGGCTAGGAGTCCAACCCAGGCCCTTTGAGTCTGAAGCTCAGAGCTCATTGCACCAACCACCATGGCTGTAAGTGCCTGCCTGTGGGGGCCATGCCCTTGGGGCAGTGTGGAAGGTGGCATGGCAGAGAGGGCACAGGAACTATAGTTCTCTCTTTCACGGGGAGTCACTGTGTGGCGCTGGGGCAGTGCCTCCAGCCCTCTGGGCTTGGGTTCCTCATCTCTGAAACACATCTCGCAGAGCACTGGATTATGTGGCCTTGACGTTCTTTCTAGCCGTCACAGCCTGTGATGCTGTGAAACCAACCGCTAAACATCCAAGACCCACTGCCATGGAGTCCATTCTGACTCACAGCGCCCCTAGAGGACAGAGTGGAACTGCACCACAGGGTTTCCAAGGCTGTCAATCTTTACAGAAGCAAAGCCCAA
>NW_006921679.1:10483462-10497075 GCF_000298275.1 Orycteropus afer afer | reverse complement strand
GTCTCTGTGGGCAAAACTGGCACCTTCTTCCAGCTGGAAAGAGCCAAAGTGTGCCAGCATTTCCCTTTGTCTTCATGAAAGAGAATATTCCTTGGTGGACACAGAGTAAGCAGGGCATTCTGGAGGTTTGACTCACAAAGCAGCTCCGTGGGATTATCAGTCCTCTCTTCAGCTCCTGACCCCAGGGCGAAAAGGCTAAACCCTCAGAGTTCAATGAATACCACCGTCTGTCAGGTTACTCGAAAGTTATTGGGCTACCAACAGAGGGCTGGGATTTAAAGCATCTTTTATTGGCCGCCAGCCACATTTCACAAACGATCGGAATTCAATATCAGTAATGACTTCTCAGAGCCAGGAAGCGCCTGAAATTGCGCTGACTAGAAAAATGAGGGTGGATGGATCTCTTCATAAATATGTCGAGTGGGGACTTCTGTGCAGCCAGGCTGACTAGCGCTGAATGGTAACGAAACGGAATGTGTTCTTCAGGCTCCAAAACCAAGTCAGATAAACCTACGAACCACATGTGTTCCCGTGGGAGGTGCGACCGTGAGGGTTAGCCAGGGCCAGCTCTTCCCAGCAAACCAGCCAGGGAAACTCACGAACTCGTTCACTTCCTCCCAGGAGTTGCTTGATTCATATTGGCTGGCCTGGAGATAAAACTAGAGCAGCTTGTGGGACTTGAATTTTATTACGTTAAAACTATTGGAGGACCAAGGTGTGGGTGAGGTCATTTATTTACAGGCACTGGGGACACATAGTCATTATCTTAGCCTCTTAGTTTTGCTAGGACAGAAATACCACAGGTGGATGGCTGTAACAAACAGAAATTTATTTTCTTACAGGCCAGGAGGGTAGGGAGCTCTGGTGGTATAGTGGTAAAGATATTTGGTTCCCAAGCTAAAGGTCGGTGGTTCGAACCCGCCAGAAGAAAGATGAGGCAGTCTGTTTCCGTAAAGATTTACAGCCTTGGAAACCTAATGGGGTCACTGTGAGTTGGGACTGACGTGGTGGCAGTGAGTTTGGTTTGGTTTGGAGTCTAAAAGCCTGAATTCAGGGCCCAGCTCTGGGGAAGGTACTCTCCCCCTCCCCCTCCCCGTCTCCCTCTCTTCCCCTCTCGGTCTCCCTCTCTGTGGCTTCTGGGGGAAGATTCTTGTCTCTCTCAGCTTCTATTCCTAGGTCCCTTGGTGATCCTGTGTGCCTTTCCCTCTGATTGTGTTTACTTGCTTAATCTCTATCTCCAAAGAGATTAATTTAAGACTGTTTTAATGCTGCCTCCTTAACATAACAAAGAAACCCCAACCCCCCATGGGATTAAATTAAAGGCATACGGGTGGGGTTTACAACACATATTCCAAGGGGGCAAAACAAAACACACACAACCACTGCCTGGAGTTGGATTCGACTCATAGAGACCCCTCCGTGGGTTTCCGAGGTGGTATCACTACAGAAGCAGCTCGCCCAACCTTCCTTCCGAGGAGTGGCTGGTGGGTTTGAACCGCCAGCCTTTTGGTTAGCAGTCAAGTGCCTTAGGCACTAGGCTACCAGAGCTCCTATTACATAATTTGTTTCATAATAGTCACCAAGGCTGACCCAGCTCTGCTCTCTTAGATTAGCAGTGCAGTGACTTTAATAAGGAGCCCCTGAGTGGTGAAAAGGGTTAACATGCTCAACTGCTCACCAAAAGGTTGGAGGTTCAAGTTCATCCAGGGGTACCTCTCAGAAGAAAGCCTCACTGACCAATCTACTTGCGAAAAAAATCAACCACTGAAAACCCTGTGGAGCACAGTTTTACTCCAACATGGGGTCACCATGAGTCAGAGTCAACTTGACAATACCTGGTAGAAAGGAAGTAGATTATAAGAGGGTGGTCACTGCTGTGATGGAGTATACAGGATGTTGTAGAACCCTGGTGGTGCAGTGAAAAAGTGCTCAGCTGTTAACCAAAACGCCGGCAGTCTGCTTCCATAAAGATTATGACCTTGGGAACCCTGTGGGGCAGTTCCACTCTGTCCTCTAGGGGCGCTGTGAGTCAGAATCAACTCCACAGCAGTGGGTGTGGTTTGGGCTTTGCTTCTGTAAAGACTGACAGCCTTGGAAACCCTCTGGGGCAGTTCCACTCTGTCCTCTAGGGGCGCTGTGAGTTGGAATCAACTCCAGGGTAGTGGGTTTGGTTTGGGCTTTGCTTCTGCAAAGACTGACAGTCTTGGAGATCCTGTGGGGCAGTTCCGCTCTGTCCTCTAGGGGCGCTGTGAGTCGAAATCAACTCCACAGCAGTGGGTTGGGTTTGGCCTTTGCTTCTGTGAAGACTGACAGCCTTGGAAACCCTGTGGGGCAGTTTCACTCTGTCCTCTAGGGGCGCTGTGAGTCAGAATGGACTCCAGGGTGGGTTTGGTTTGGGCTTTGCTTCTGTAAAGATTGACAGCCTTGGAAGCCCTATGGGACAGTTCCACTCTGTCCTGTAGGGGGGTTGTGAGTTGGAATCGACTGAAAGGCAGTGTTTTTTGGTTTGAGCTTTGATTCCATGAATATTTATAGCCTTAGAAACCCTCAGGGGCAGTTCCACTCTGTCCTCTAGGGGCACTGTGAGTCAGAATCGACTCTGTGGCAGTGGATTTGGTTTGGCATTTGACTGCTAACCCGAAAGCTGGCGGTTCAAACCCACCAGCCACTCCTGGAGGGAAGCTTGGGCAATCCACTTCTGTAGTGATACTGCCGTGGAAACCCAAGGAGAGGTCACTATGAGTCAGATCCGACTCCACGGCAGTAAGTTTGTTTTTTTGCTTTTTTCCTGTAAGGATGACAGCCTTGGAAACCCTCTGAGGCAGCTCCACTCTGACCTCTAGGGGTGCTGTGAGTCGGAATCTACCTGATGGCAGTTGGCAACTGGTGGAGCTAACGGAGACAAGGCTCCCTGAAGAAAGTGAAGTGGTATCTCAGGGGAGACCTGCGGCATGTAGACTTTCCTTGGGCCAAATGAAAGTGCACGTGTTTATGTTACAGGAGAAAGATTCCAAGTAGGACCAGCAACATATGCAAATGCCTAAACCCAGGAGCGAGCCTGAAAGGCCCTGGCAGCAGAGTGTGGAGCGTGAGTCCATGCCGTGGGGGGTGAGAGAGGAAGGTGCTGAGGTAAGCAGGGCACAGCCACTGGAGACCTCAAGGACGGAGGGACAGGATCTGGACTTTATTCTAAAGCCGAGTTTCTCAACCCTGGTGCTACTGAGACTTGGAGGCAGAGAATTCTCTGCTGTGGGGCGGGAGGGTGTTCTGTGCATTGGAGGAAGTTTATCAGCAACCCCCAGCCTGTACCCACCAGATGCCACACATATCAATCAAACATGCCTCCAGATATTGCCACATGTCCCCTGGGGGGCAAATCTGCCCAGGTTGAGAGCCATTGCTCTAGGGGCATCAGGGACACATTGCGGGGCTTTGAGCTGCACCACGGCGCTGGGAGCAGAGAGTTGGATCCTCTGGGGTTGCAGCTCCTTCCTTCCCACGGCTCTTCCTGTACCCCCCCTGTTGGACTGAGCTCTCTGTGAGCACCGACAGCTGTAGGAGGAACAGTCCTCCTCTTCCCAGCTTGTCCTTGGCAAAGGAGCAAAGAGTACCTCTGGTGTTCCTCTAGGGACATCTTCTCAGAAACCGGAGCCAGACACAACTCTTCAGATGAGTTGGTCTGCTTGTTTTTATAACACGAGCCCTGACTAGTTTCCCTCTTTGCCTTGGTGACCAGGAAGCTTAGAATGACTTTGCATTGTGTTGCCTCCGATTCTCTTAGTTGCTATTTGAGAGGTTGCCCACTGAGCCCAGGCAGTTAGTTGAAGTCAGTCAGGTGGCAGGGCCCCTGGGGACTTCATGTCCTTGTGTCCCCTTAAAGGGGGCAGCTGTTCATAACTCCAGCCGTGGGGTCCTTGTGGTAGGATCTTCAGATTGTTCAAGAAAAACAGGAAACCAAGATTTCCAAGCAATGCCTTCCAACATGAAAATATTAGCAATAAATTCTAATGTATATAAGACGTGTACCAAACCAAAAACCAAACCCGCTGCCATGGAGTCAGGTCTGACTCATAGCAACCCCTCCTTGGGTTTCCAAGGCTGTATCACTACGGAAGTGGATTGCCCAACCTTCCCTCCAGGAGTGGCTGGTGGGTTTGAACCACCAGCTTTCGGGTTAGCAGTCAAGTGCCTTAGGTACTACACCACGAGAGCTTCCATAAGACGTGTATCAGGCCAGATCAAATTGTCTCAGGTGCAGTCTCTGCTCAAGGGCTGCCATTCATAACCTCTTGATTTGAGTTTCCTGCTGTGATCTTAAAAATATATATTGCTTCTTTCATTTTATTGTTTGGCTTTTGTATTTTTGTGCCCTTATTTTAATGATGTTAATGTCACTGTTGTTTTGGGAAATACAGGTTTATGCTTGGTGTCTGCTATTGCCTCCACCCAGCTCCCTGTCCATCTTCCTCCACCTGGCTCTGGGTCCTTGGAGCAGTAAGAGGTTCTGTGACGCCTAACGGAGAGCACTGGCAGGGTTCAGAGGTTGTAAACGGTCTTAGTGTCCTAGAACTGCTAAATCAGAACATACCACAAACTGGGTGGCTTTAAGGAATAGAAATTAATTTTCTCACCATTGCAGAGGCTGGAAGTCTGAATCAGGGTCTCAGCCATGTCGATTCCTTCTGTGGCCTTCTCTCCAACAATCCTTGGTGTTCCTTGGCATTGTAGATGATCCTCACATGGTGTCTGTCTTTCCCCTATGTGTATCTGTGTGTCTATTCTGGTCTTTTTAGAAGACACCACTCAGAAGGGATTACCTTTAGGACCTACCCTACTCCAGTCTGGCCTCATTAACATAACAAAAGAAAACTGTATTTCCAACAGGGTCAGGTACAGGGGTTAGAACTGTTACATATCTTTTTGGGGACACAATTCCATCCATCACAGGAAGGAAGGGAGGCTGAACTGTATATGCCCCAGCCCTCTCCCTGTGGGTCTTTCCACTGATTCCAGCTCAGATCTGTTCACCTTGCTGACCCCAATCTCCTCAGGTTCTAGAATCTTCCCACCATCTTGGTCCTTTAGGGAAAGTAAGCACTGGAGCTTCGGCATCCTCACCGTAAGCTTCTTGAGCCCCCTCAAACCTGCCCAAATCTGTGCGAACAGCCCCTTCATTAAACTCTCCTCGGTTACCCAGTTTGGAGGTTCCATTTGCTTCCTGCCAGGACCCATGACTAATAAAGTAGAATACCTATAGGAAACTGGGAAAATTGTTTTTGTAAACAGAATATAAGGAATACAGTGGTCTCAGAGGATGGGTATGAAAAAGAAAACAGAGCCACAGCATAAATAGGAAGAACTCCGCTTTATCCATTCAAATCCACTTCTTGACAAGATTTTGCTTGATTTACAGTCTCTTTGAAGACTAAGGTGTGCCTAACCCAGTCCATGGTATTTTCAATTGCTTCATATGCATGTGAAAGCTGGACAATGAGTAGGGAAGTCCGAAGAACAGTTGATGCTTTTGAGTTGTGGTGTTAGTGAAGAATGCTGAAAGTACTGTGGACTGCCAGAAGAACTAACAAATCTGTCCTGCAAGAAGTGCAGCTGGAATGCTCCTTGGAAGTGAGAATGGCAGACTTCATCTTACCTACTTTGGTCATTGTGTTAGGCTGGGTTCTCTAGAGAAGCAAAACCAGTAAAGCTTATATATAGAGAAAGAGAAATTTATCTTAGGAAAATGGCTCACACACTTATAGAAGCTGGCAAGTCCCAAGTCCTTGGATCAAACGTCAAGCTGGAGGCTTTTTCCAACTCACACAGCTGCAGGGACTGATGAGCTCAAGGCTGGCAGGCAGCATACTGACAGTTGACTCCAACGAATGATGAATCCAAGATCTCCAGGCCGGATGATGGACTGTTCATTCATGGTCAGTTGTAGGCAGCACAACAGGATCCCAACCCACAGAAGAGTGGCTCTTTTTCCCAGTATGTCCATAAATATATTGGAAGCAGGGTACACCCCTAGGGAAACTCATTTTCAACCAATTGGCTGCTCAAAACATATACATCTGATCTCATTATGGGAATAACCCACATCACAACTGCTTAAACCACTCAGAATTGTGGTCCAGCCAAGCTGACACACAGCTCCAACTATCACAGTCCACCCCTTGTCAATTTGGCAGTTGTACACATCTTCTTAACCATATATAATCTCTAAATAAAGGCAATTATAAAGTCATATTTGCACCTATCATGATACACTAACACGCATACAACCGAAATGCATTAACCCTGTTTACATTTCATAGTTCATAACAGAAGGAAACAAAAATATTTGATGCACATATACAATGAAGAAATATAACAATAATAGTCCTCATTTCTGCAACTGGTCACATGGTCATAGCTGACATTCAGAACTACCTTCTTCCATCACCCATTCTGTATTTCCCTTGCCCTCAGCAAGCACCTCAACTGGTCGTGGTTCTTTGCCTGGTGGGGTGACCCAAACCTTCATTCCTGAGGGGTCTGTGCCCTTAGCAGTCATATCAGAATTGGGTTGCTGTAATTTTCCATTGACTTTAATCACAGGGCATGGTAGTACTAAAAGGCGTCCTAAAGAATCTCCCATATTCCAGACATATTCTTCTTAACCTCCATTATGTAATGTCAATCCAATTTCCCCTTGGTAATCAGGATCTATCACACCAGATAGTACAATAACACCCTTCTTTGTTGATCCAGAGGCATGAGGAAGCCAAAATGGCTGGGTGGCATTCTTAATTTCCAGTTCAATGCAGTCAGTATTGTGTCTCCAGGTGGGAGTGTTCCTCCCTTTGGGACTAAGATCTCCAGACCCGCAGAGCATAGGGTAGCAGGGACAGGAAGCAAAAATTTTTTGAGTGGGTCACTAGGGGTAATAGTGAGTGGTACCACTCCCATTTTCACCCCTTGGTTCCTGGACCCGTGAATCCTGGCTATTGGAGAAACAGCACCATATATTGGATGCTGGTTTAGAGCATATACAGCCTCCTGGAGAACACTGCCCCACCCCTTCAAGGTATTGCCACCTAGCTGGCACTGTAACTGTGTTTTCAGGAGGCCATTCCATCATTCTATCAAGCCAGCTGCTTCAGGATGATGCGGAACATGGTAAGACCAGTGAATTCCATAAGCATAAGCCCATTGCTGCACTTCATTTGCTGTGAAGTGAGTCCCTTGATCTGAAGCAATGCTGCATGGGATAGCATGATGGTGCATAAGGCATTCTGTAAGTCCATTAATGGTAGTTTTGCCAGAAGCATTGCGTGCAGGGAAGGTGAATCCATATCCAGAGTAAGTATCTATTCCAATAAGAACAAAATGCTGTTCTTTCCATGATGGAAGTGGTCCAATGTAATCAACCTGCCACCACATTGCTGGCTGATCACCCCGAGGAATGGTTTCATATCGCATACTCAGTGTTGGTCTCTGCTGCTGGCAGATTGTGCACTCAGCAGTGGCAGTAGCCAAATCAGCCTTGATAAGTAGAAGTCCATGTAGCTGAGCCCATGCATAACCTCCATCCCTGCCACCATGGCCACTTTGTTCATGAGCCCATTGAGCAATGGCAGGAGTAGCTAGGGGAAAAGGATGGCTGGTTTTCACTGAACGTGTCATCCTATCCACCTGATTGTTAAAGTCCTCCTTTGCTGAGGTCACCTTTTAGTAAGCATTCACATGAGATACAAATATCTTTACTCCTTTGGCCCATTCGGAGACATCTATCCACATACCTCTTCCCCATACATCCTTGTCAACAATTTTCCAATCATGCTCCTTCCAAGTCCCAGACCAAGCCATTAGCCACAGCCCATGAATCCATATGTAATCACACATCTGGCCATTTCTTGTCTTTGCAAAGTAAACATCCAGATGCACGGCCCAAAGTTGTGCCCATTGGGAGGATTTCCCTTCACCACTGTCCTTTAAGGAAGTCCTAGAAAGGGGCTGCAGTGCCGCTGCTGTCCACTTTCGAGTGGTGCCTGCATATCATGCAGAACCATCTGTAAACCAGGCACGAGTTCTCTCTTCCTCAGTCAACTGATCATAAGGAACTCCCCATGAGGCCATAGGTGCAGACTGGGAGAGGGAAGGTAATGTGACTGGAGTGGAGACCAGAGGCATTTGGGCCACTTCCTCATGCAACTTATTTGTGCTTTCAGGTCCTGCTTGAGCCCTCTGACATACCACTTCTATTTAATGATGGAGTGCTACTGTGCACGTCCAACTTTATGACTCTGTGGGTCAGACAACACCCAGTTCATGATGGGCAGCTCAGGCCTCATGGTGACTTGGTGGCCCATGGTTAGGCGTTCAGTCTCTACTAAAGCCCAGTAACAAGCCAAAAGCTGTTTCTCAAAAGGAGAGTAGTTATCTGCAGAGGATGGCAGGGCTTGCTTCAAAATACCAAGGGTCTGGATTGCAATTCAACAATAGGGACCTGCCAAAGACTCCAAACAGCATCTCTATCTGTCATGGACACTTCAAGCACCATTGGATCAGCCAGATCATATGGCCCAAGTGGCAGAGCAGCCTGTACAGCAGCCTGAACCTGTTGCAGAGCCTCCTGTTGTTCTGGGCCCCACTCAAACTAGCAGCTTTCTGAGTCACTTGATAAATAGCTGAAGCAACACACCCAAATGAGGGATATGTTGCCTCCAAAATTCAAAGAGACCCACCAGACATTGTGCCTCCTTTTTAGTTGTGGGGGAAGCCAGATACAATAACTTATCCTTCACTTTAGTAGCAATATCTCGACATGCCCCATACCAATGGACCCCAAGAAATTTCACTGAGGTGGAAGGTACCTGAATTTTGGGGTATTAATCCCCCCCCACATGCAGATGTCTTACCAAAAAATCTAGAGTCATCGATACTTCTTCCTTACTAGGTCCAATCAGCATAATGTCATCAATATAATAGACCAGTGTGATGTCTTGTGGAAGGGAAAGGTGATCATGATTCCTACAGACTAAATTATGACATCGTTTCGGGGAGTTGATATACCCCCAAGAAGGACTGCCAAAGGCAAACTGCTTCTGATGGTCCTTTGAAATTGGTATAGAGAAAAAGGCATTGGCTAGATCAATAGCTGCGTACCAAGTACCGGGATATGTACTAATTTGCTCAAGCAATGAAACTACATCAGGAACAGCAGCTGCAACTGGAGTCACCACCTCATTAAGATTATGATAATCTACTGTCATTCTCCAAGATCCATCTTTTTTTTGCACAGGCCAAATAGGTGAATTAAATGGGGATGTGGTGGGAATCACCACCCCTGCATCCCTCAAGTCCTTGATGGTGGCAGTTATCTCTGCAACCCCTCCAGGGATGCAGTATTGCTTTTGGTTTACTACTCTTCTAGGTAGAGGCAGTTCTAATAGCTTCCACTTGGCTTTTCCTACCATAATACCAGGGACCCAATGTGGGAATTCTGCCAATTGTTCAGTATATCTATTCCAATTATGCATTCTGGAACTCGGGAAATCACTACAGGATGGGTTTGGGGACCCACTGGACCCACTGTGAGACACACCTGAGCTAAGACTCCATCAATAATTTGACCTCCATATGCCCTCACTCTGACTGGTGGGACACAGTGACACTTTGGGTCTCCCGGAATTAGTGTCAGTTCACAGCCAGTGTTCAGTAATCCCTGAAAAGTCTGATTATGTCCTTTTCCCCAATGAACAGTCACTCTTGCAAAAGGCCTTAGATCCCTTTGGGGAAGGCTGGGAGAAAGATTGACATTATAAATTTTTGGCAATGTATTGGGGTCCTTCCTCAAGGTGACCCAGACTGCCCTTTATTCAAGGGGTTCTGGGTCTGTAAACTGACTCAGGTCTGGGAATTTATTGAGAGGCCAAGACTCTGTATTCTGGTGATTCAATCTAGACTGCTGTTCATGTGACCTACACTTCTTCTGCCTATACAAATCAAGTAAATATTTAGTAGGTTTGCCATATATTTCACTCCTAGGAACACCATGCCTAAGTAGCCAATGCCATGATTCCACATGAGTCAGAGTATTCTGATTACTGTTTTGACTCTGCTAAGACATATGACTGCTATCCAGAAGGCTTCCTTCCACAAACTCGGAAGGAAGATGGGGCAATCTACCTCTGTAGTGATACCACCTCGGAAACCCAAGGAGGGATCACTACGAGTCAGATCCGACTCGACTGCAATGACTTTGAGTGAGCATTACCAAACACCAGGTTACAGAGAAACACACAAACATCTGAGAAGATCAGATGGGGGTCAGTGAAGGGGATTATACTCTAGACCAAGGATAAATTCATCTGAGGCTAATCTTGCACAGATACCAGTGATATAAAATACCCACAATCCTTATAGAAACAACAGAAGACAGACATAGAGCAATCTCTCACAGACAGCCAGACACTGTGGCAGAGAGATCCAATGAATCTACCGACTCAGGACCATATTACTGGGGGACATCAGACTCAACTGGTGCAACAAAATACATAAAAATCTTGTCCCACAACCTACATTGGTGAGTAGTGATTGGGGCCAACTTTGAGCGGCCAAGATGCAGCTAATGGTCTCCTATCATTGGAAGTAAGAAGAGTGCAAAAAAACAAGGGCATTTGGAAACAATCAGCCCTAGGACATGATGGACCTCAAGACGAGAGAATTAGATAGTGCCCCACTACCAATGCCAACCACTCAGGAAGGATCCTGGAGATCCTGGATAGAGCAGAAGTAAAATCATTGAACAAAATCCAAAAACACAATAATGACCAGAATTACTGCTTGGACCAGAATTACTGTTTGGATGAAGTTTGGTGGGACCCTCCAACACTATGGCCCTGGAATACACTTTGGGCCTGGAATAAAACTCACTCCCAGGGGCTGACTCTCAGCCCAAAAGCAAGTAAGACGTACACACAGACCACTCATCCCAGGGGGACACACCCACATACTCTATGGAGATGCATCCCTTGGAGCAATCGACCACAGGGTACCAGAGGGGCAAAGTGCACATGGAGAAAATGCAAGATACACAGGAGTGCATAACTATGAGGGGCATGGGGCAGAGGGGTTACTGGGAAGGGAGGGGAAGAGAGTGGGTTAGGGTTGGGGATGGTAATTGCGGAGTGAAACCAAACGTACATGAAATGTTGAGTGTAAAACAAACTCTGCCCTGTAAATTTGCACTTAAAGCACAATTGAAAAAAAAAAAAAAAACCCATTGTCTAGGAAGCTGGTAAGAGGCTATTAATTTGAACATGTGTCCATCTACAACAATAAGTTTCATTTAATCCTATGATCAAGCCAACAGATCTGTCTTGGAAGATGTACAGCCAGAATGCTCTTTAGAAGTGAGGTTGGCAAGACTTCATCTCACTTACTTTGGATATGTTATCAGGAGGGATCAGTCCCTGGAAAACGACATCATGCTTGGTGAAGTAGAGGGTCAACAAAAAAGTGGAAGGCCCTCAATGAGATGGATTGGCACAGTGGCTGCACCGATGGGCTCCAGTACAGCAACAATGGTGAGGACTGCTCAGGAGTGGGTAGTGTTCTCTTCTGTTGTACATGGGTAGCTATGAGTCAGAGCCCACTCGATGGCACTAAACACCAGTGCCAGGACCCTGAAGCTATTCACACTCTCAATCACTCTCTGCATCATCAAAGAAAGATTTAGTCTGGTTTGGTCTGGTGTTTAATATATTCATATTGTTTCTACATTTTGGAAGTTCATACAACATAATCTCTCCCGTCACTTGGCATCTGTCCCGCTCTGAATAATTTCTTGAAGATTGTAGATAGTGGTTCTGGGACGATACCTGTAAATTCCATTAATCAAACCAAACTCACTGCCATCAAGTCGATTCCGACTCATAATGACTCCCTCTGGGTTTCAGAGGCAGTAAATCTTTATGGAAGTAGATTGCCCAGTCTTCCTCCCACGGAGTGGCTGGTGGGTTTGAACTGCCTTAGGCACCGCACCACCAGAACTCCTAGCTGTCTGTAACTACAGCACCCCTCTATCGGGAGACGCAAACCCATTTACAGCAGGGTGCTACTGCCTCCTATCTTGTCCTTGATTTGGACTGCAGTTCCCATTTTATGTCAATGCTGTACCACTTTCAGCAAGAAGTCTATTTCCCCTGTATACTCTTAACTTGCTGGGATAACAAATTTCACCATAAAGTCAGTATGTTGCCTGCTGGGATCATAAAGCCAAACGTGCTGAGTTGAAAGGAAGATTGGAGGGCAGTGATGATTCCAGCACAAAGAGGAAGATATAATGGGCCCTCTCTTGGTAGCCATTGCTAAGGAGTCTGGGTGACCCAGTGGTTAAAGCACTTGGCTGCTAACTGAAAGCTTGGTAGTTTGAACCCACCAGCTGCTCCTTGGGAGAAACCCCTGGTGATCTGCTTCTATAAAGATCACAGCCTTAGGAACACCATGGGGCAGTACTACCCCGTCAAGTAGGGTCACTTTGAGTGTTTAAGAGCAAAGATGTCACTTTGAGATGAAGGTGCGCCTGACCCAAGCCATGGTATTTTCAATTGCCTCATGCATGTGAGAGCTGGACAAGGAATAAGGAAGAGCGCAGAAGAACTGATGCATTTGAATTGTGGTGTTGGCAAAGAATATTGACTATACCATGGACTGCTAGAAGAATGAACAAACCTGTCTTGGAGGAAATATAGCCAGAACACTCCTTAGAATGGGGAATGGCCAGTCTTCATCTCTTGTACTTTGGTCATGTTGTCAGAAAGGACCAGGCCCTGGAGAAGGATGTCAGGCTGGGAAATAGAGAGCATTACCGAGAAAGAAGGCCCTCAACGAGACGGATCGACACAGTGGCTGCAATGATGGGCTGAACATAGTGTTGACTGTAAGGCAGGCGCAGGACTGGGCAGGGTTTCGTCCTGTTGGACACAGTGTCGCTGTCAGAACCGACTTGACAGCACCTAACAACAGGAGTCGGAATCAACTTGACGGCAGTGGGTACAATATTGGTAACCATTGCTAAGTTTGCATTTAATGTGGGACTTGATTCTTTCTTGAAAACTGAATTATACATGCCCTCTGCTCCAATTTAGCCACCATAATGGATTCAAACACAACAACCACCACGAAGATGATGCAAGATGGGCAACGTTTTATTCTGTTAATGTAAGGTGGCTGTGAGAGCTGACTCAATGGAAACTAGCAACAAAAATTGTCACCCCCAAAAAAAATTCCTCTTACTCATGGATGAATTGGTGCCAATTATCAGAAGCCTGGATTCTAGGTGGCTATTTTCTGTTATGCGGCTCTCATGCCCTTAACTGTGAGTTTGACCAATGAAGTCAGTAATATCTTTGTTGGTACTTATTAACTATTCATTGTGTGCTGGCACTTTATCAGGATTATCTCATTGCCAGTCTATGAAATGGCAACTAGTATTATTGTCATTGCACTGATGGGAGATTGAGCCTGAATGAGGGTCCTAGTGTTCTGTAGGAGATAGGGGGTGTGTTAGATTGGGTTCTCTAGAGAAACACAAAAACCAGCAAAGTGTATATATATATTTATATATA
>NW_006921679.1:10462454-10477217 GCF_000298275.1 Orycteropus afer afer | reverse complement strand
CAAGGAATGCGGCTCTTCCCAGAATGTCCTTGGATATCTTGGAAGCAGGCCACACCCCTAGGGAAACTCCCCTTGGGCAGACTGGCCACTCAGAACACAGTCATCTGATCCCATCATGGGAACAACCACACAGAACTGGGGTCCAGCCAAGTTGACACACAGCTCCAACTATCACAGGGGGCCAGGGTTTGTGAGTGAGGCCCCTTCTCCACATCTTCTCAGAGAGACAGGACAGATACAGAAAAGGACTTCCCCAGCCATGTCATCACCCTGACCGTTTGAGCAGAGGCAATGTGCCAGCTCAGAGGAGGTGGTCTCTGGGGCAAGGCACCAACCCAAGAGCCAGTGGGTAGACCAGCAGGTGCTCCATGTGAGAACCAAGTGAGAGAACCAGCATAAGGCCATGGAGGGCAGTGTTCCAGGCAATGATCCAGTGGGCAAAGGCTGGGAGGCAGGATGGACCTCAACATTTTTGAGAAACTGCAAGACAGCCAGTTTGTCCAGATTTGAGTGAGTCATTCAGGGGAGAAGATCACAGAAATTGTAAAGGGTAGATCTTTGGACCTTGTAGACCTCAGTAGAGTTTGTACTTCACTCTGAGAAGGATAAAAAGTTATTGGAGTTTTGAGAAAGGGAGTTACATTTGGAAAAGGTGGCTGCCTGCTGTGTGGATGTACCTGCAGGTGTGTAGGAGGGAAGCAGGGAGATGGTTTGGAGTCCTATGATGGTCCAGTTAAGAGATAAGGGTGGACTGGATCAGGTGGGAGTGATCAGAGTCAGGATCTACTCTATAAAGAGAGCTGGCAGAAATTGCTGATGGTGAACAGAGACGAGGGAAGAACACTGTTGAGGATGGTATCTGGGTTGTGGGCTGAGCAACTTGAGGATAGAGATAGTATATCCTGGGGTGGGGAGAAGTAGGTTGGATAGTGGAGCAAGAGAGTTCTGCTGGGGACACATGAAGCATAAGATGACCATTAGAGACGCAGGTGGAAAGGTCATAGAAGCCATTGAATGTGCCAATCTACTGCTCAGAGGAGAGAGGTTAGAGATAGAATGCTATCATCATACCAGAGCTGTCTGAAAGAAATATAATGGGAGCCACATAGATACTTGAAAATTTTCTAGTCATTACAGTCAAAAAAAAAAAAAAAAAGTAAAAGGACACAGATGACATTAATTTTAATATGTTCTATTTGACCAAATACATTCCAAATTTTATCTTTTCCACATGAAATCAATATAAAAATATTAATGAAATGTTTTCATGCTTTTTTTCCCATACTGTTTCAAAATCTGCTGTATATTTACTCTACATTTCAATTCAGATTGGAGACCACATTTCATGCGCTTAGTAGCCACTTATGCATACTGGCTACCATCTTGGACAGACCAGATGGTACTGAAATGTATGAGGACAGAGGTAGAGACTGAGTCTGGGGCCTCACCCATGTTTACAGTTGAGAAGAGAAGGACGGTCCAGAAAGGAGCCTGAGCCGAGTGTCCAGGGAGGTGAGAACCAGGAGAATGTGGGCATCTGGAAGCCAGAGAAAAATGACCACCAAGAGGGTTACTAAGGTGCAGATCAAGAACTGACCATTGGCTTTGGCCAGACAGAAGTCCCTGGTGACCTGGAGCAAAGCAGTGCATTGGAGTACTGAGGATGAGAAGCTGTTGAAGAGGATGATGAGGAGACGGAACTGGGAGCACAGATGGCCCCACAGAGGAGATTCACATGGAGACGGAGGAGAGAGATGGTAGTGGCTGGAGAGGATGTGGGGGCTGCTGTGTTGTATGTCACTGAGTTGATTCTGACTCATATGTGGGGACTACACTAAAACCAAACCAAACTCACTGCCTTCAAGTTGATCCCGACTCATAGGGACCCCTCCTTGGGTTTCCAAGGTGGTGTCCCTGTGGAAGTAGATTGTCCAGTCTTCCTTCTGAGGAGTGGCTGGTAGATTTGAACCCCAATCTTTCTGGTTAGCAGTCAGATGCCTTAGGCACTACGGCACCAGAGCTCCCATGTGGGGACTAGGACTTTTTTTTTTTTTTGACTAGAGATATTAGAGCACAGCTGGAATGTTGAGAGGGACTCAGCACAGAGGGTAGAATTAATAATACAAGCAAGAGAGAGAGGAAATGTATGGGAGTGAAGCCCTCAACAGGGTGTGGGACCCAGGCTGAGGGGTTGAAAGAGTGCTGATCTCAGGGCTCCGGTGCAGGGTTGGGTGGGGTCCCAGGGCCAGGTGTGGGAGATGATGTGGGTGTGACTTGGGCTCAGGTGTTGTGACATCTGAGGTTGACAGGGTGTGTAACAGGGCCCAGGTGGAACGGTTGATGAAGTGTGGGTCTCAGGGCCCAAGTGCGGGTTTTCTGTGGGTGGGGGCCAGGACAGACTGCCCAGAGCAGGACAAAGTGTAACTACTGGTGTGTAGATGTGTTACTGGGAAGATGAGGTCATCCTCTCTTGACTGAGAAGTGTTTGGAAGAGGAAGGAGGCATTGGAGGCTTGAGGAAGGAAGAAAGGTTGTGACACAATCCTCCACAACTAGGTGAAATAGTTCTCAAACTTGCACATGCAGCAGAATTGCCTGGGGAGCTGCCACAGACCAACTGAATCAGAATTTCTTGGGTTTAGTCAAAGGAATCTACGTTTTTTTTTTTAAGAAAATCTCTCCAAGTGATTCTAATGATGGAATACTCATCACGACGAGGAAGAAAAATGTGATGATCTCATTCCAAAAAGCAGCTGTTGAAAATCCTATGGATTACAATGGTCCAAAGTGTTGTGCAAGGAGTTGCCATGAGCCAGGGGTTGACTTGATGGCAACTAACAACAACAACAGGTCAGGCTGCAGTCCCTTAAAATAGGTAAGAATTTCCAGAGTAGTGCAATTCACGTAGAAGCCCTGGTGGTGCAGTGGTCAAGCACTTGGCTGCTGAATGAAAGGTCAGCAGTTCAAACCCACCAGCAGCTCCGTGGGAGGAAGGGGTGGCAGTCTGCTTCCATAAAGATTCCATAAAGATTAGCTTTGGAAATCTCACGGGGCGGTCCTACTCTGGCCTGCAGGGTTGCTGTGAGTTGGAATGGGCTCTATGACAACAAGAGGTTTGCGGTCTATCTGTACGCCAGTTGCACAGATTTCACCAAAGGAAGCAAATTGGCAGGAAGACCCTTCAAAGAAATATTAGAAGATATAAACAAACAAACAAACAAAAAAACCCACACAAACTCACTGCCATCGAGTCGATTCCAACTCATAACAACCCCCTTTGGGTTTCCAAGGCAGTAAACCTTTACGGAAGTAGATTGTAGCTCTTCCTTCCACAGAGCAGCTGGTGGGTTTGAACCACTGACCTTCTGGTTAGCAACCAAATACCCACTACACCACCAGAGCTCCTTATTAGAAGATATCAGAAACAAAACCAAGCTCCCTGCTGTCGCGTTGATTCTGACTCATAACGTCCCTTCCTTGGGTTTCCGAGGCGGTATCTCTACGGGAGTAGATTGCCCAATCTTCCTTCCGAGGAGTGGCTAGTGGGTTTGAACCATCAGCCTTCTGGCTCTGGCTAGCAGTCAAAAGCCTCAGGCACTGTGCTACCAGAGCTCCTTCTTAGAAGATAGAGTGGATGGAAATGGCACGGATCAGGAGCTCCTTCTATTTCACTTGGATCTGAAGTCCAATCAAGTCATCCGAGATCTCCAACCTGCCCGTTCTCAGGGCAATCAGCCAGGCTCATTCCTTCCCCAGCAGCCTATTCTTAGCCATCTCTCCAGCCCCTCCATTTGTTCATGGTACCAGCTCTCCTGTGTGCCAGGTGCCAGGCACACCCTGCACACAGAACACGAAGTAGACACGACACGACCCTCAAGGAGCTCCCAGCTTAGTAGGGAAGACAGCTGCACAATGACATCGTCTTTCATACAACATTTGCTAGATTCCCAAGTCAGCATTAAGGAGAAAATCAAATATAATCAAAACAACCCTTGGAAAAAGCATGTCCCTCAGGGCGGTGGAACACTGGCATCGGAAACACTGCCTCTCAGTAAGAACACAGCCAGCTTCCCTCCAGCACTGGAGCAGATGGCTGTTCTGTGGTTGCACACCAGATGAACAGTTGGCTTGCCTTCTGTTTTGAGGTCATGTTGTATGAAAAATATGGCTTGTGGCTTTAAACACTGGTGTCTGAGATGCCCACACCAGAGAGGACCAGAACTGGATGCAAATGTGAGCAGACTCATACTCCAGGGCATACGCTTATTGGCACAATCACATGCGTTATTTACGTTGTTGTTTATTTAAGTTGTTTTTGAGTGCCTACAGTTGAATTCATTTGAGCTAAACGTGCATATGTGTAACACAAATGTAAAAAGACAATGAAGGTGCCATGTGGCAAGAGAGATGCTCTTTCGAGAAGAAAACCAAACCAAACCAGTTGCTGCGGAGTCGACTCCGACTGACGGTGACCCCGTGTGTGGCAGAGGAAAACTGCGCTCCATACGGTGGTCAGTGGCTGATTGTGTTGTAGGAAGACAAGGTCCTTACCCCCTGTCATGAAGAGCCACTGATCACAACAGGTTGAAGGGGGAAAGCAAACGGCTTATTGAGCATCGATACCCAAGGAGACAGTGAGAATCGCTTCTCTAACATGTCTGTCTCCCCAAGCAAATGGGTAAACATAATTATACAGGGAAATGGGAAGGGGGCTCAAGACCCCCTGAACGACCAGGAATGGCTTTGTTTTCCTTTTCCTTGGTTACTCCAAACTCAGTGTCACTCTTCTCTGGGTCACTTGCTCCATGAGCTACGGTACTCAGCCAAACCCAATCGTGGGAGAGCATTATGGTTAGAAGAATACATAATTGAAAATGGCAAATCCAAAGAACTCAATGTCCATAAAAAGACTGGCTATTCTATTTACTTAAAAGAAAGCAAAAGGGAGGGAAAATAGCACGTTAGTCACTATGATTAATGTCCACTTTTGTTGTTGAGTTGGATCCGACTCGTAGTGACCCCTCCGTGGGTTTCCAAGGTGGTATCTCTACAGAAGTAGATTGCCCAGTCTTCCTTCTGAGGTTTTAATTATGCCTGCTAGCCTGTGAAAGTTGTACAGTTTCCAGTGAGGGGTCCGTTCAGCCTTCCACAACTGTTCGGAAGTAGATCACCAGGACTTTTTTCCATGGCACCTCTGGTGGGACTTCCATCTCTAACCTTTCTGTTAGCAGCTTTGCACCACTCGTGGTTGTTGTTATGTGCCATTGAGTCAGACCTGACTCATAGCCCCTCCTTAGGTTTCTGAGGCAGTATCACTACAGAAGTAGATTGCCCAACCTTCCTTCTGAGGAGTGGCTGGTGGGTTTGAACCGCCAGCCTTCTGGTTAGCAGTCAAGTGCCTTAGGCACTACGCTACCAGAGCTCCCTTGCACCACTCAGGGACCCCCTTTTGAGAAGCGGGAAGTCTCACATTGGAAGTGCAGCAGGAACGCCTACCAATAAGGCTCTATGCATTGTAGACAGTACATGTAGGGTCCTGGTCTTTGTTGATGTGAACAGTTAAGCAAAATGGAGAATGGATGTTGTTTTAGTCCTAGCCCCAACTGGCCTCTCCTTGGCCATCCTCATTAAGGAAAATAGCAGCAAAGACCTTCACCCAGGAGGACCCTCTTAAGACTCTTCAAGAGTGAAGAGAAGGCAGAGAAGAAGCCTTGGAGATACTGTGGGTTTGGTTCCAGACCACCGCAATAAATTGAGTAGTGCAATAAATTGAGTCACACAAATTTTATGGTTTCCCAGTGTATATGAAAGCAATGCTTACACTATACTGTAGTTTATCACAGTATACAGGAGCTCTGGTGGCACAGTGCTTAAGACATTTGACTGCTACCAGAAAGTTGGTGCTTCAAATCCACCTGCCACTCAGTGGAAGGAAGACTTTTTTTTTACTTCCGTAAAGATGTACTGCCTCGGACACCCAATACCAAACCAAACTCACTGCTATTGAGTTGGATCCGACTCATAGCTACTCCTCCTTGGGTTTCTGAGGGAGTATCACTACAGAAGTAGATTGTTCAACCTTCCTTCTGAGGAGTGGCTGGTGGGTTGCTATAAGTCAGAATCAACTCGATGGCAGTGAGTTTGGGTTGGTTTTTGGTAGTTGAGTAAGTGTCTAATGGCATGATGAGAAAGTTTGCCTTGCTGGTGCAGAAAGGCTGTCGGGTCTCTGTCGCTAGACCCTCTCCCTCTAGTCCCTCCCTCC
This sequence comes from Orycteropus afer afer, assembly GCF_000298275.1. NCBI lineage: Eukaryota > Metazoa > Chordata > Mammalia > Tubulidentata > Orycteropodidae > Orycteropus > Orycteropus afer. The sequence goes on along the minus strand of NW_006921679.1, from coordinate 10,470,956 downwards.
ATGGAGTTCTCTCAGAAGGTTAGAAGCACCATTGGCTTATGCTGAACTCAATCGTTAGGCATTGCACCAGCTGTCCCAAGCGGAGCCTCCTTTGAGTCAACCATCCTGGGCCCCATCAATGGTTTGGTCTACCCATGCAATCCACTGAAAGCAACAGTCACAGAGATCTACTGGCTCCTTCCGACCCGCTCCCTGCTTAAATTCTGAGCCTCCTCCTGAAGCCCCCTCTGACAATCCACCTCTCCTTCCTAACTTCATCACTGTTGCAGACATACCCTTTAATTTCATCCTGGGAGTTATTTGGCATTTGCTGGCAGGACTCCTGTGCTGCTAGCTGAAGGGAGATATTCTGTCTTTTACCCCAGCTTCATCAGACACCACTGGCCTGACCAGTCTTGTCTGCCTTTGCTGCCAGAGAAGGGGAAAAGGCAAAATTGTAGAGAATCTTGTCTGTGGTCCCAGCCTCTGGACCCCTGCCTCTCCTCCCTTCTTCCTTGGTGATCTCTCCAAAGAGGTAGCTCCATGTGGTTTCCTGCTCAAGTCAAGTGAGAGGGGTCTACCCACATCCTAAGTGGAGCCTCTCTTGAGTCCATTCTGTTCCGGGTTCTGGATGTGGTTTGTTCTGCTGGAAGAGTGCACGATGGAAGTGGATTAGGGTACATTTCATTAGATTTCATCCATGGGAGTTAGAATTTCAACCCATTTTGGAGGATACAATTCAGTGTATCACAGTGATTCGTGTCAATCCTTTGGTTGGGTTTATACCCCCAATTTAGGATCTGTAGGTGGACTTGCCTTGCCACATCCCTGCCCAGCTAAGGTGTCCTTACATTGTAAGACAAGTCGACAGAGGTCTTATGGATCAAGAGTTCCAAGGATGACCACTAAAAATACTCACTATTCCAGGGAAGCTCCTGAATTATTATGACATTTCCATAACTTATTTTCCACTTGACTACTCTAAAATAAACTCTCTCACAAATGGAGGAGTCTCCTGGCTCTTCGCTGCTCACATCCTACTGTGGTCTGGCATGTTCCCTGTCCCTGAAGGTCATCCTTGCCTGATCCCCCACAGAGAACGTACAGAATGCCCTATCACCCCTCCTGCTAGGAGCAGGCCATCCATGTGGCTTGTCCAATGTCTGATCGTTACTGGTGGTGAAGACCAGGTCTTTTGCTTGTTTATGTGAGTTTCACTTGTTAAGGGGTTCTTCCTTCTGAGGGGTGGCTGGTAGGTCTGAATCACCAGCCTTCTGGTTAGCAGTCAAGTGCCTTAGGCACTACACCACCAGAGCCCCATTTTTTTGTTTTGGTTTATTGAAGGGTTCTTAGGAACTCTGGTGGCATAGTACTTAAGGCGTTTGACTGCTAACCGGAAGGCTGGCGGTTCAAACCCACCAGCCACTCCTCAGAAGGAAGGTTGGGTAATCTACTTCCCTAGTGATACCACCTCAGAAACCCAAGGAGGGGTCACTTTGAGTCAGATCCGACTCCACGGTAGTGAGTTTTGGCAGTGAGGAACTCTAGTGGAGCAGTGGTTAATGCATTCAGTGGTTCAAAAAGTCAGAGGTTCAAAGAGTCTGCTTCTGTAAACATTTATAGCCTTGGAACCCTATGCGGGCAGTTCTACTCTGGCCTATGGGATTTCTATGAGTCAGAATCAACTCGATGGCAGTGGGTTTGGGTTTTTAGTTTAAAGGGAAGTGGTTACATATGAATGTTAAAGCAATACCATTTGGTAATTCTAAACAGAAATGGTCAACATTTTTTTGTTTGCTTGTTTTCAGAAGTTCCATGTGTCCAAAGCAAACAAACAAACAAAAAAGAACAAATATTATGAGTGTTAATCATATAACCATAGAATTGAAAGCTCTTTAAGACGTTTACTGGGCCTCCTGCCTCAGATCTTCCCCGGCTATCTGTCCCCCAAACATAACCTCTTGACCCAGAAGGGACTTCACCCTGTGTTTAGAGATAAAAATCTAAGAAAGGGTAGGCCGCCTTCTCTGGTAACCTCCAGTCCTCCCCATCCTTACTTTGTCACTCTTCAGCCTACACCTCCAATTCTTTCTTAGATCTCCTTCATGGCTCTTAAGGAAACTTGGTGGTGCAATGGTTAAGCACTCAACTGCCAACTGAAAAGTCAGCAGTTTGAATCCACCAGCCACTCCACAGGAGAAAGATGTGGCAGTTAGCTTCTGTAAAGATTGACAGCCTAGGAAACCCTCTGTGGTGCAGTTCCACTCTGTCCTCTAGGGGCACTGTGAGTCAGAACCAACTCAACAAGCGGTGAGTGTGGTTTGGGCTTTGCTTCTGTAAAGATTGACAGCCTTGAAAACCCTGTGGGGCAGTTCCACTCTGTCCTCTAGGGGCGCTGTGAATTGGAATCAGTTTGATGGCAGTGGGTTTGGTTTGGGCTTTGCTCAGGTCAAGATTAAAGCCTTAGAAACCTTCTAAGGCAGTTCCCCTCTGTTCTATATAGTTCACTATGAGATGGCATTGACTTGATAGCAATGGTTTTTTTTTTATTTTATTTTATTTTTATTTTTATGAGTATTGCTCTTACTACTACTTGAAGCTATCTGGGTTATTTATTAGATAATTGGCCCGTTGAGTTGAAGGCAGCCATCTTGTCCATCTTGTTCACCAGACCAGTGCCCTGAACAGACGTGGTGCTTAACAGATATTTGTTAAATGAATAGATTCAAATATGCTATTTGTTTAGAGAAGTCATGTGGCTAAGCTGACACAGTAGGATTAAGTGGGTTCAATAGTGTCCCCTCAACATTCATGCCCACCCAAAACCTCAGTGGGGCCTCATTTTGAAATGGCATCTTTGGAGATATGATAAGTTTAGGATTTAGAGTTGAAATCTCCTTAGATCTAGGATGGGCCATACATCCAATGACTAGTGTCTTTTTAAGGTAAAGGAGAGGGAGGGTTGGATGCTGAGACACAGACACACGGGGAAGAAGACCATGTGAAGATAGAGACAGAGACAGAAGTGGTGTAGCTGCAAGCCAAGGACAGCTGGGATCCACCAGAAGGTGGAAGACAAAGAAGGAATCTTCCTTGGGGTCTTCTGGAGGAAGCGTGGCTCTACTGACACTTTGATTTCTGACTTTTAGTCTCCGGGACTATGAAAAAGTAAATTTCTATTGCTTCATGCTACTCAGTTTATGGATTTGTTAGAGCAGTCCTAGGAAACTAATTAGGCATTGGTGGTTCAGGGATAAAATTCTCACCTTTCATGCTGGGGACCTCGGTTTGATTCCCAGCCAGTGCATCTCACGTGCACCCACCACCTGTCAATCAGTGGAGTTGCGTGTGTTGCTATGATGCCGAACAGGTTTCTGTGGGGCTTCCACACAAGGATGGATGAGGAAGAAAGGCCTGGTGATCTACTTCCAAATATTAGCCAGTGAAAATCCTATAGATCACAATTGTACCATCCACAATGGATCATGGTGATGTCACAGGACCAGGCAGGTTTCACTGTATGTAGAGCTACCACAAATCAGTGGCCAACGTGAAGGCAGCTAACACAGGAGCAGCGTCAGGAAAGAAATTCAGGGATGGACACTGTATCAAGAGGAGCCCAAGGGCAGTTATCTGCAGAGTGAGAGTCCATCCATGTTCATCTGATTCAGGGGTGAACTTTCTCCCTGCACTCTCACCCTGTGCACACATATCCTGCTTGTTGTTTATAAACCAGAGGTAAAAAAATGAAGCAGATAGCACCCAAAACTAAGAAAGGAAAAGGAACAAAATTTAAAAAGGAGAGCTTAAAAAGGATAGAAGTAAAATGAAAATTTAAAAAAGAACAAATAATTTTCTTAATTTAAAAAAATGCATTAAAGTAAAACTAAAACATGCATAATAAAAAGGTGTTACCTTAGAGAAATTAAAATAGTTTATCAATTGCAAGAAAAGGAATAAAATACTTTAAAATAAAAGTTAAGACATAAATAAATAGAACAGAGAATCCTAAATAGTAGCAGGAAGGAAATTAAAACAATTAAAAATAGATCAATTTATAAAAGAAAGACCAGAAACCTTAAAAAATTAGAAATATAGTAAGTATGTCCTTACATACAAACTGATAAAATATTTCCAAGCAGTACAAAAAAATAAGATTCTTGAAGTGAAGGTAATTAAAAATAAAATGCCAATAAAACTTAGCAGTGGGACTGCCTGATGTATTCTCAGAATTGAGGTTGCCCCCATGTGAAGGGTCCCTGGCAGTCACTGTTGAGGTGTAGGGTTGACCATCTCTCCAGCTTGCCTCAGAGAAACCTATCCTTATCCTCTCTGTCTCTTCTAAAGTGTGGGTGAGGTCCAGGAGACCTGATTTCAGAAAGTCCTGACTTCTTGGACACAAAAATCATCTAGGTTTCTATACATCACTGATGAGTTATCTTAAAAGAAAATTAAGAAAACAATTCCATTATAATAGGATCTAAAAGAATAAAATACCTAGTGTGTTAGACTGGGTTCTCTAGAGAAACAAAACCAGTAAAGCTTAGAGAGAGAGAGAGAGAGAAATTTATCTTAGGACAATGGTTCACACACTTAAAGAAGCTGGCAAGTCCCAAGTTCTTGGATCAAACATCAAGCTGGAGGCTTTTCCCAACTCACATAGCTGCATAGTTGCAGGGGCTGACAAGCTCAAGGTTGGCAGGCAGTATACTGGCTGTTGGGAGCTCTGGTAGCATAGTGACTAAGACACTTGCCTGCTAACCAGACGGCTGGCGGTTCAAACCCACCAGCCACTCCTCAGAAGGAAGGTTGGGCAATCCTACTTCCGTAGTGATACTGCCTCGGAAACCCAAGGAGGGGTCGCTATGAGTCAGGGCCAACTCGACGGCACATAACAACAACAACAACAACATACTGGCTGTTGACTCCAACGAATGATGAATCTAAGATCTCCAGGCTGAATGGTGGATTGTTCACTCATGGACAGCTGTAGGCAGCACAACAGAATCCTGATCCACAGAAGAGTGGCTCTTTTCCCAGGATGTCCATAGATTTACTGGAAGCAGGCCACACCCCTAGGGAAAGTGCCTTTCAATGGATTGGCTGCTCAAAACATATACATCTGATCCCATCATTGGAACAACCCACATCACAATTGCTTAAACCACACAGAATTGTGGTCCAGCCAAGCTGACACATAGCTCCAACCATCACATCTAGGAATACATTTAACCAGAGAGGTGAAAGACTTGTATGTACATTGACAACTATAATACATTGCGGAAAGAGCATCCTACTTTGGCAAGTAGTGACTGGGATCTTAAAAGCTTGCAAGGCGGCTTCTAGATGCAACAATGGGTCTCTCCTCATCCACACCAAAGAAGAATGAAGAAAACCAAAGATGCATGGAAACACTTAGTCCAAGTGATTGGTACACCATGTGATCCTCAGCCTGTACAACTATGAGACCAGAAGAACTAAATGGTGCTTGGCTACCACTGTTAACCACTCGGTGGGGGATCTATGTAGGAGATCCTGGATAGAGAGGGAGAACAATGTGGAATGAAACTCAAAATCTTAAAAAAACAAAAAGGTGGGGTGGACCAGGTTTGCTGGTCTGATAGAGCCTGGTGGAACCCCTGAACTATGACCCCTAGCTGCCCTTCAGGTCTGGAATTGAACCTACTCCTGTGGCATCCAGCCAAACAAAAGACAGGCATATGAGCTGAACATTTACATTAGGTAGATACCTAATGTAGGAGAGATTAACCATGGAAGAACAGAAGGACCGTGTATACAAAGGGAGACAGCTCAGGGGGCAGGAGTGCATGGGAGGAAAGGACACAGGAAGAGGTAACTATGGGGAGGAAGTGGGAAGAGAACTGTTGCATTGTGGGAAACTGCAGTCAATGTCATGAGACAAAGTGTATGTGAGCTGCTGTATGGAAAATGAATTTGCTCTGTAAACTGTCACCCAGATCACAGTAAAATTTTTTTAAAAATTGCAGAAAGAAATTAAAGAAGACCTAATTAAATGAAAAGGAGCTCTGGTAGCATAGTGCCTAAGGCATTTGACTGCTAACCAGAAGGCTGGGGGTTCAAACCCACCAGCCATACCTCAGAAGAAAGGTTGGGCAATCTACTTCCATAGTGATATCACCTTAGAAAGCCAAGGAGGGGTCGCTATGAGTCAGCAGTGCTTTTTTTTTGTTTGTTTGTTTAATTAAATGAAAAGACATTCCTGCCATGGATTGAAAGATTTACTAATAGAGTTAACATATCAGTACTAGTCAAAGCCATCTACCAATTCAATGCAATCCCAATCAAAATGCAACAATCTAATTTGCAAAAATGGAAAAGCCCGTTTTCAAATTCTCATGGAAATGCAAAGTCCCCTGAAGCCAAAGCAATTCTGTGAAAGAAGAACAAAATAGGAGGACTCATGCTTCCTGATTTCTAAATGTACTATAAAGCTACAGTAATCAAAACAGTTTGGTACTAGTATAAGGACAGACATATACACCAAAGGAATAGGACTGAAAGTTCAGAAATAAATGTGTACATCTATGGTCAACTGGTTTTTGACAAGTGTGCTAAATGCATCCAATGGGAAACAACAGTTTCTTCAACAAATGGTGCTGGGACAACTGGATCTCCACATGCAAAAGAATGAAGTTGGACCCAGAGCTCAGATCTTGTATGAAAATTAACTCCAGATGGATCATGGATCTAAATGTAAGAAGTAAAAGCCTAAAACTCTTAGGAGAAAATGTAGAAATAATGTTTTAGCACCTAGTTTTCAAAAATGGATTCTTAGTTATGATACCAAAAGCATGAGCAACAAAAGATAAATCAGACCTGATAAAAATCAAACATTTTTGTGCATTAAAAGACTTCATCATGAATGTGGGGAGATATTCTAAAGAATGGAAAAGAAAATATTTGGGAACCATAGATCTGATAAGAGTTTAATATCCAGAATATATAAAGAACTTCTACAAGGTAAAAAGAAAAAGAGAAAAACACAACAACAACAACAACAAATAAGCGAAGAGGAGGAGAGTTAAGATGGCAGACTCAGCAGACGTACTGTGCAGACTAGCTATAACAAAGACCCAAGAAACCAGTGCAGCAGATTCAGATGATAATCCTGGAACTCTGAGTTTCAAAGGAAAGGATAAAGGAACAGATCAAATACAGATCAGAAGAAGACACTTAATGGTAACAGTGAACATGAAGTCTTATGGCGTGGTGCATTGTCAGACAGTCCAACACAGCGTGGTGATTTTAAATTACTGCAAACAGCATTCTGATCAGGTCAAGAACCAGATCACCAGCTCTGCTCACCCAGTGCTGCATCAGTGCCCGTGCCGATGACTGGTGACCAGAGAGACGTGCTCTCTCCCCTTATATCCACACCCTCCCCGTGACCAGAATTTAACCACCCTCTACCCCTACCCACGCAGCATCTGATAACACCCCCCCAACACCCCTGCCCCACCTGGTGGTCTGCTGGCCCACACGGTGGCCCCCTTCCACTCTACTGCACCAGTGGCCTGAGACATACTCTTGAGGAACAAATGAAGTGTGTCCATCACTGCTGAGGTCAGCAAGGTGTGCACTCATGTGCATCAGCTGTGTCTGTGGTACGTGGCGCACACTCCTGAGGATTGGGTGCTGTGTGCCTGCCACACCTGTGTTTAGCAATGCGTACCCCTGAGAATTGAGTGCTGCACGAACACTGCCTCTGTGTCAGTTGGCACATGCATCCATGGTTCACGTGCCACAAACCCACAACCTCTGCAGTCTGTGGTGCACGCATTGGGCACTGTGCCCCTGCCAGCCCTGCAGCCAGCAGTACGCATTTCCACAGCCTCTGGTGTCAGTGGTGCAAGACTGTACCTGCTGCCAACCAGTCTCTCCCTTTTTCAATCCTCTCTTTCTCTTTTCTTGTTTCTTTTTTTTCTCTTCATTTTTTCTCCACTCAGCAGGAGACAGCAACCACATCCACACACTCAGCCACACTCACCCCACCTGCTGCCCCACCCACTAGGCAAATATCACCACTGCGCCTGCACCACTTGACTGAAAACGGATGGTGGCCAACACCAGCCCAGCTGACCCTCAATTGCTCTACAGAACAGCAAACAGAGATAACACACACATTCCCATCTGCTAGCACACCCACCAGGAGACAGGTGGTGAGTGTCTAAGTGCTGCCAAACTAAGGCCAGAGTAGCATGCCTTACCTGGCTTCCAGATACATCAAAACAAAATAAAGCAAAAAGACCTAGGTAAAATACACCAACATACTATCATGAAAAAAATACAGTAACACCTCAATGTCTCAGACAAAACAGACAACCTCAGTTCACACAAAGAAACAAGACAAGGTGACTCAAACAAACAACTCAAACAGCCCAAAAACCTTCCTAAGGGAGAAATGGTATTGTAACTACTTGACAAAGAATTCAAAAGAATTTTGCTTAGGACCTTTCAATAGATTAATAAAGATATCTCTCT
>NW_006921679.1:10458353-10462151 GCF_000298275.1 Orycteropus afer afer | reverse complement strand
TAAATGGAAAACTAGGAACCATACAAAAACAGCAAATAGAAATCCAGAAAATCAATACTAAAATTTCAGAAATAGATAATACATTCAAAGGGCAAAGGAGTAGAACTGAATCAAAGGAAGACAGAATTAGTGAAATATAAGGCAAATCTCTTAATACTAACCTGTCAGAGGAACAATCAGAAAAAATATAATGGAAAAAAATGAAGAAAGTCTAAAAATTATGTGAGACACCATCAAGAAGAATAACTTATAGTGATTAGAATTCTAAAACTGAAGATACCAAAAGGGGGGGAAAAACAGAGAAAACTGTCAAAAAATTTATTGGCCCAAAAATTCCCTAGTATCATGAAAGACAAGAAGATATGCATTCAAGATGCTCAACAAACCCCATGTAGGATACAGCCCAAAAGAAAATCACCAAAAAAAAAATCATCATCAAACATTCAAAAACCAAAGACAAAGAAAAGAATCCTGAAAGTCACTCAGGAATAACGAAAAGTCACCAATAAAGGAGAACTGACGAGTAAGCTGATTTCTTGGCAGAAACTATGCAGGTAGGAAGGCAATGGGATGACATATATAAAACTCTGAAAGAAAAAAATTATCAACCAAGATATATATATATATATATATATATATATATATATATATATCCAGCAGAACTGTTCCTCAAATATGATGGTGAAATTAGGACATTTCCAGATAAAAAGAAATTAAGGGGATTTGTCGAAATCAGACCAACTTTACAAGAAATGCTAAGGAGAATCCTTTACACAGAGAACCACCAATGGCTGACAACAACCTGAGATGAAGCCCCACAACAACATCACCCAGTAACCAACCCAGATACAGAAGTATAAAAATAATATAAACTGACAAGACTGAAAATATGGAACCAGAAATATCAAATTAATAAACAATGACAACTAAAAGCAAAAATATGGAATAAATGGCGTAATTACAGAATTTCCAAATGGAGAGGAAGTCAAGACATTATGAAGTAGAATGGACTTTTTTAAGTATGGGAAGATAAGAATAAATTATAAGGTAACCACAAAGAAAATTAATAAATATTCTCACCAAAATAAAAAAGAAGAAAATAATATTTAGTAAACACTAAAACAACAGCAACAAAGGAAATGTTAAGAAAAATCCATAAACAAAATGAACTCAGCACAAAAAAATATGCAACAAAGAAACCATTATCATCACACACACACACAGCAAAATGACAGCTGTAAATTCACACATCAAGCAAATAGCAATCAAAAAGAGCAGGAGTGGCAATATTAATTTCTGATAAAATAAACTTTAAGGCAAAAACCACTATAAGAGACAAAGAAGGGTATTATATATTGACTAAAGGGTCAATCTAACAAGAAGATATAATCATAATAAATATCTACACACCCAATGAAAGAGCTCTGAAATATATAAATCAAACTTTAACAGAATTGAAAAGAGAAATAGAGAAGTTACCATACTAGTAAGATACTTTAATATACCACTCTTGATGAAGGACAGAACAACAAGAAAGAAACTCAGCAAAGACGCAGAAGATCTAAACGATACACTCGATCAACTTGACCTTATAGATCAGGACTCTTCTATAGAATCTTTGATCAAAATGTTCGATAATGTTAGCTGGGCACCATCCAGTTCCTCTGGTCTCATGGCAATTGAGGAAGATGTTCATGGAGGCAATTAGTCCCACATTCCATTTCCTTCTCCTATTCCTGAGTCTCCTTCCTCTGTTGCTCCAGGCTAATAGGGCATAATTGTTGTCCCTTGGATGTCTGCCTGCAATCTTTTAAGACCTCAAGAACTACATAAAGCAGAACTGAAGCCCAAAACACGTGATTGGGCCAATTAACTGAGATGTCCCATGAAACCATGACCACAAATCTCCAAACCAAGAACCAAATCCCATGAGGTGCTTGCCTGTACATAAACAGCCTTAGCAGCTACTCTATGGGTTTTCTTTTTCCCTCATTGTAAATAACTGGCTGTGCAACTCTCCCCTTAACCAATAAGATTTTTTCACATTTGACTGCTAACCAGAAGGCTGGTGGTTCAAACCCACCAGTCACTCTTTGGAAGGAAGGTTGGGCAATCCACTTCCATAGTGCTAATGCCTCAGAAACCCAAGGAGGGGTCACTATGAGTCAGATCTGACTCGATGGCAGTGTGCTGCATTGTAACCTGAAACTCAGTACTCCATAAACAACAGCCCCACCTTCTCCCCCTCCTTCCTGCCCCTGGTAACAAGTAATCAACTTTGGTTTCTACTCATTTGTCTTTTCTTATTATATCAGATAATCCATTGTCAAAAATTAGGCCTGACAATATTGCCCCTACATTTTCTTCTTAGAATTTTATGGTCTAGTATGCCTATGAATCAACTCAATGGCAGTGGGTTTGGTTTTGGTTTGGTCATGGTGTATCATCATTTTAATATGCTGTTGCATTTGGTTTTGCTAATATTTTGTTGAGGGTTTTTGCATCAATATTCATAAGGGATACTGGTCTATAGTTTTCTTGTGGTGTCTTTGGATGGCTTTGGTATCAGGGTAATGCTAACTTCATAGGATGAATTAAAATGGATTCCCTCTTCTTCTAGAAAGAGGTTAAGAAGGCTCTGTATCACTTCTGTAAATGGTGAGGTCATCTGGTCCAGGACTTTGTGTGTGTGTGTGTGTGGGTGGGTGTGTGTGGTGGGAGGCTTTTGATTACTGAATCAATCTCTTCACTTGTTACCGTTCTGTTAAGATTTTTTATTTCTTCCTGAGTGAATTTAGGTAGTTTATGTGTATCAAGAAATTTATTTATTCAAAGTTACCTAAGTTGTTGGCATATAATTGTTCCTAATATTCTCTTGCAATCCTTTTTATTTCTGTAGGGTTGGTTGTAATGTCCCTACTTTTGTTTCTAATTTTAAATATTTGCATTCTCTCTTCCCTGTTCTTTGTAAGTCTAGCTAAATACTTAACAATTTTATTGATCTTTTCAGATAACCAAACTTCTTTTGTTGATTCTACTATTTTCTTTCTCTATTTCACTTACTTCTGCTCTGATCTTTGTTATTGCCTTCCTATTATTGGCTTCAGATGGTTTGTTTTTCATTTTCCAGTGCCTCAAGGTGTAAAGTAAGATTGTTAATTTGGGATTTTTCTTGGCATTTTTGTTTATTGTTATAAAAATACAGATGGCAACAAAATATATGATCTCTGTCAGACCAGTAAGCCAGATCTTTTTTATGATTTTGAGTTTTGTTGCACATTTTTCTCCCACTCTATCCAGGATCTCTTAATGTGATTCCTCTGAAAGGAGAAGTCCGCAGTGGTAGCCAGGCACCATCTAGTTTTTCTGGTCTCAGGGTAGTGGAGGCTGTAGTTCACATGGTCCATTAGCCATTTGGACCAACTGTTTCCTTATGTCTTTATTACTTTTTGCTTTGGATGAAGAGAGACCAATAGTCACACCTTAAAGGCTTTTAAGATCCAGTTACTACTCACCAAAGTAGGATGTAGAAATTGTCTTTGTGGACTATGTTATGGCAATTGGCTTTGGAGTCTCCCGAGATTATGGCCCTCAGCACTCACACCCAGCAATGCATTCCCTCCAGGTGTTTGGTTATGGCCAAAAGTTTTCATAACTTCTCCCTCTGTATATTCGACTGTATCATGGATATATCTGCAGTGCCTATAAATACATAGGAGCTCTGGTAGCATAGTGGCTAAGGCACTTGACTGCTAACCAGAAAGCTGGCAGTTCAAACCCACCAGCCACTCCTCGGAA
>NW_006921679.1:10453243-10457348 GCF_000298275.1 Orycteropus afer afer | reverse complement strand
GAGTTTGAACCACCAGCCTTCTGGTTAGCAGTCAAGTGCCTTAGCCACTATGCTACCAGAGCTAGCAACAAGAAGTCCGTGGTAGCCTAACTCCCTAAATCACTGATGATCTTCAGAAGATAAAAGTATATGCCTTACGAGCAGAGCAGAGAGAAGCTGCCAAGTCAATCCATCAGCAGCTTACCAAGTGTCAGCACTTTGGCAGACATAAGCGATCTTCTAGAACATGGCTCCTGCCCTTTAGAGCCTGTCACTGAATTAGATAAATTACACAAAATGAGGTGACAAGGCAGGGAGTAATTAATTGCCCAGTAGATGTCAAGACATTGAAGACAATGTTGTCAGAAGCAAATCTGGATCACCTAGAACCTTAAGCCCAAGTGCTTCATTTATTAAAAAAGAGGTGATAATAAAATTCACATCGGAAGGGTTGTTGTAAATAGTAATTAATATAATTTCTGTAAGGCATTACAAGAACATAGAAGTCATGTAATGAATGATAGCTGTTGTTATGATTAGGTTAAAAATGATTGTGTACTCAAGGAGCACTGGGTTCCCATGGGGGTGATGAACCACTTTTGGAAATGGATAGTGGTGATGGCTGCACAACGTGGTACATGTAATTAATGTCACTGAATAGTACATATAAAATGGTTAAAATGGCAAACTTTTTGTGATATATGTGTGTGTGTATATATACACACACACACATACATACATACATACATATACATACACATATACACACATAAGGGTGTGTGTGTATACATATACATACATATACATACACATATACATACATATATATATATATATATATATATGTTTTTAGAAGGCTGGCGGTTCAAACCCACCAGGCACTCCTCAGAAGGAAGGTTGGGCAATCTACTTCCATAGACATACTGCCTCAGAAACCCAAGGAAGGGTCGCTATGAGTCAGGATTGACTCCACAGCAGTGACTTTGGTTTTATATATTTTCCCCCTTTTTTTCAATCATTTAACATTCCCATCAGCAATGCATGAGGGTTCCATTTGCCTCATATCCTCACCAACCGTTGTTAGTATCTGTTTTTATTTCATAATAGCCATTTTACTATGTGTGAAGTGGTATCTCATTGTGGTTCTGAAAGTGCCTTTCCCTAACGACTAATGATGTTGAAGCTTTTTGTGAGCTTATTGGCCATCTGTATATCTTCCTACTTCCGTAGTGATACTGCCTCGGAAACCCAAGGAGGGGTCGCTATGAGTCGGGGCCGACTCGACGGCACATAACAACAACAACAACAACAACATATCTTCTTTAAAGAAATGTATATGCAAGTCCTTTCCCATTCTTTAAATGGGTTGATTGGTTGAGTTGCAAGAATTTTTTTAAAAATATATTTTGGGTATTGATTTCTTATCAGATATATGATTTGTAAATATCCTTCCATTTTACAGATGGTCTCTTCACTCTCTTGTTAGTGCCCTTTGATGCACAAAAGTTTTTTATTTTTAATAACGTCTAAGTTATCTACTTTTTGCCTGTGGTTTCAGCATCATATCTAAGAATCCACTGTCCTATCTAAGAATCCATTCCAAGGTCACGAGACTTTCTCTCTGTGTTTTCTTCTAATAGTTTTGTTCTTATGTCTTTGGCCCATTTTGAGTAGGATTTTGTATATGGTGTGAGGTAGAGTACAATTTCATTTTTTTTGCACATGGATAGTCAGTTTTCCAAGCACCTTTTGTTGAATACTATCCTTTCCCCACTGAATAATCTTGGCACCCTTGATGAAAATCAATTGACAATATATGTGAGAGTTTATTTCTGAGCTCTCTATATATTCTATTCCAGAATGATAAATTCAAAATGATAAATATTATGTAATGTGTATTTTACCACAAAAAAAAAAAAAAAAAAAAGGATCACAGACCTAAATGTAAGAGCAAAACTTAAAACTCTTGGGGAAAAGAACGTAGGACCAACTCTTCACAATATAGTATTGGGCAATGGTTTGTTAGCTATGCCACCAAAAGCACAAGTAACAAGAGGAAAAATAGGACCATGTCAAAATTTTAAAGTTTGTACTGCAAATGGGCACTCTGGCATAGTGGATAAGGCACTTGACTCCTAACTGGAAGGTCAGGGGGTCAAACCCACCAACTGCTCTGCAGAAGGAAGATAAGGCAATCCACTTCCGTAAAGATTACAGGCTCAGGACCCCACTGAGCCAATCTGTGGAAGAAACACAAGAGGTAGTCTTCTTTGGTAAAAATTACAGCCTTGGAAACATTGTGAGGCAGTTCCACTCTGTCTTCTAGGGGTGCTGTGAGTCAGAATCTACTCCACGGCAGTGGGTTTGGTTTGAGCTTTGCTTCTGTAAAGATTGACAGCCTAAGAAACCCTCTGGTGCAGTTCCACTCTGTCCTCTAGGGGTGCTGTGAGTCAGAATCAACTCCAAGGCAGTGGGTGTGGTTTGGCCTTTGCTTCTGTAAAGATTCCTCTATGAGTTGGAAATGACTTGATGGCAATGAGTTTGGTTTGGGTTTTGGTGCTGCAAGTGATGTCATCAAGAAAGTAAAAGGAAGGCCCTAAAATGGCAGAAAATATCTGCAAAACCTGTATCTGTTAAGGGACTTGTATCCAGGACACTTAAACCTTACAAAAACTCAATGTTGAAAAGACAAATAACCCAATTAAAAATTGGGAAAAGGCTCAGAATAGACTTCTCCAAAGAAGATACACAAATGGCCAATGACCATGGAAACATGCTTCATCATTAGGGAGCTGCCAGTCAACACCACAAGGAGATACCACTTCACACCATTAGGATGGATGTAATAAAACAGACAAGTGTTTAAAAAAAAAAACAAAACCAGACAAGTGTTGGTAAGGATGCAGAGCCACTGGAACCCTCCTACTTGGCTAGTGGGGAGGTAAAATGGTAACTGGAACGCTATTGGGCAATTCCTGAAAACATTAAACAGAAAGTTATCATATGATCCATCAATTCCACACCAGCATATAAAACCAAGAGCACTGAAAACAAATGTTCACACAAAAACTTGTAATGTTCAGAACCATATGATTTGTAACAGTCAAAATGTGGCAAGAACCCAAATGTCCATCAACTGACTGAAAAAATAAAATTTGGTATAACCATACGATGGAATAATATATGTCCTGCAACATGGATGAAGCTTGAAAACTTTATGCTAAGTCAAAGAAGCCAGTCACAAAAGACCACATACACACTCCAAAACCAAACTCACTGCCATCAAGTCGATTCCAACTCATAGAGATCCCCACTGGGTTTCCAAGGCTGTCAACCTTTATGGAATTAGACTGCCCCATCTTCTTTCTGTGGAGCGGCTGGTGGGTATGAACCGCTGACCTTCTGGTTAGCAGCCAGATAGATGCCTTATCCACTATGCCACCAGAACTCCTTACATATGTACTTTGTGATGACAATGATATGAAACTCCCACAACAGGCAAGTCTAAGAGACCAACAACAGATTAGTGGTTGCCTAGGGCCGATGGCTAACCAGAACACTGGCGGTTCAAACCCACCAGCCACTCCTCGGAAGGAAGATGGGGCAATCCATTTCCATAGTGATACTGCCTCGGAAACCTAAGGAGAAGTGACTATGAGTAGGGTCCGACTCGACGGCACACAACAACAACAGGGCTGATGGGCATGGGGTTTCTTATGGGGGCAGGGGAATATATTTTAAACTTAGATTGTGGTAATGGTGGCACAATTTCATGAACTGGCTAAGAAAACATTAAATTACACACTTTAAATGGGTGAATTTTATGATATGTAAATTATACCTCAATAAAGCTTTTAAGGAAGGAGCCTGGTGGCACAGTGATTAAGCACTTGGCTGTTAACTGAAAGGTCGAGGGTTCAAACCCACCAGCCGAAAGACGAGATGTAGTCTTCTTTGGTAAAGATTGTTGTTGTTGGAAGTTCCGGCAAGATGGCAGACTAGGCAGAAAGACTGCACAGACCCTCTTCAACAAAGAAAAGGGAAAGCAATTAACACAGACACAGAAGATAATCCTGGACCCCTGAGCCTTGAAGGGAAGGATATAGAAGTGGACTAAACCCCAACT
>NW_006921679.1:10420204-10451178 GCF_000298275.1 Orycteropus afer afer | reverse complement strand
CTGATTTCTCAGCAGAAACCATGCAAGTGAGAAGGCAATGGGATGGTATATATAAAACCCTGAAAGAGAAAAATTTTCAACCAATAATTATATACCGGGCAAAATTGTCCCTCAAATATGATGGTGAAATTAGGAGATTTCCAGATAAGCGGAAACTAAGGGAATTTGTTAAAACCAGACCAATCTTACAAGAGATGCTAAAGGGAGTCCTTTGAACAGAGAACTAAAAATAGCAAATAACAACCGACCATTAAGACTGTTGTTGTTGTTATGTGCTGTCAAGTCAGACCCAACTCATAGCAACCCCTCCTTGGGTTTCTGAGGCAGTATCACTACAAAAGCAGATTGCCCCATCTTCCTTCCGAGGAATGGCTGGTGGGTTTGAACCACCAGCCTTCTGGTTAGCAGTCAAGATTACAGCCTTGGAAACCCTGTGGGGCAGTTCCACTCTGTCCTCTAGGGGCGCTGTGAGTCAGAATTGACTCCACCGCAGTGGGTGTGGTTTAGGCTTTGCTTCTGTAAAGACTGACAGCCTTGGAAACCCTGTGGGGCAGTTCCACTCTGTCCTCTAGGAGCGCTGTGAGTCAGAATCAATATATAACAACGTATAACAAGAAACATATGTTGACTGACTGAATGACTGAATAAACAAATTCAAGTTCTCTGATTCCAAATCCATTTTCTTTGTACTCTTGCATCAACCAAAAAAACCTAAACTCACTGCCGTCGAGTAGGATTTGACTCATAGCGACGACTCCTTGGGTTTCTGAGGCAGTATCACTACGGAAGTAGATTGCCCAAACTTCCTTCGGAGAGGTGGCTGGTGGGTTTGAACTGCCAGCCTTCTGGTTAGTAGTCAAATGCCTTAGGTACTATGCCACCAAAGCTCCCTCTTTAATTATCTCCTAAGGTGGTCACAAGAGGAGCTAATGAAATAGAAATATAAAAGGTAGGATGAGCAAAGAGTTGCTTTTTTTTAAAAGAAACAAATTAATTTAAAAATTGTCAAGACATTCAAATCCAGTAAGAAAATGACCCCAAGCGACCCCAAGCATTCAAAGACTGAGAAGAACATCCTGTTGAGACTTGAACTGAGAGTAAGAGATGTTAATACTTAGCAAAGTGTTACTTTATCTAACAGTTATTTCATTAAAAAGAGAAAATATTTAGGTTACAAAGGGTTGAACACAAGGCCAAGAAAACCACCACTTGAAACACCCAAGGACTTTGAAATAACATTTAAAGAGTGTGCCCTCTGGTGGACAGAGGGAGAAATGCATGTGATTTCGGGGGAAAGACTTTAAGGCAGCAATTTGCCTTCCAAGTTTGTCTGACGTCCCTCTTCACTCGGAAAGCAGGAGCGAGACCATTCGGTAACACGTTTCCCCAGGGATGAGGTAGTTAAACTGTCTATCATGGAGCATTTGAACTTGTGTCTTACCTGCTAAGAGTTATGTGTGTGGTCGATTGTTGGCTACTTGCAGTAGACCCCAAACCAGGTATTCCAGTGAAGAGGTCAGCTAACCGTCCCGGAGCACAGCACCCCAACACAGGGCTCTGATGCCAGGCCACTGTCTGCTCGCCACCTGGCAGCGTTTGGGTCCAGAAGGGAGTATGTCTCTATTCATTGAAAGTTCACAAATAAATAAAAACGCTGTAATTTATTTCTCATTGCAAAACTTATACGTGGATATTTCAGAAAATACAATAAAAAATAAAATAAAAATAACATTTGCTACTTCTCATTCAGTCTTCTTTTTATTATTATTACTTCTATGAATATAGATGCATAGTTTGGTTTCCTTAAAAAAAAATGGGATCATACTGTATGTTATTTATTTTAACCTTTTTTCACCAAAAAAACATCTTTTCACATTGTCAAATGTTCCACATCATTATGTAGGTGTTGTGGTGGTTAAGCGTTTGGCTGATAACCAAAAGGTTAGTGATTTGATTCCACCAGCATCTCTGCAGAAGAAAAGGTCTAGCAATCTGTTCCCATAAAGATTTCAGCCTAGAAACCTGTATGAAGTGGCTGTACCCTGACACATGGGGTCACTATAAGTCAGAATCAACTCTATGGCACCCAGTAACAACAATAATCTATTATAAGCACAAAACATACTTTTAATTAATCCTCATAGGCAAACTGCTCCCATAAAGGTCCCCACCCCAAAAAAATAAAGAAAACCATTGCCATCTGGTCCATTCCAACTCATAGTGACCCTATATGACAGACCAGAACTGCCCTATAGGGGTTTCCTAGCTGTAACCTTTACGGAAGCAGGCTGTCACATCTTTTTCCCATGGAGCAGGTGGTAGATTATGAACCAGTGATCTTTCTGTTTGCAGCTGAGCTCTTTAACCACTGTGCTGTCAGAGTTCCTAGCAACAGTACAGTATAAGCCATACCCTTATCTATCACTTTGGCGATGAAGAGGGTGTGTATGTGAGTGCGTGTATGTGTGTGTTGCAGTTACCTCTAATAGCTCTTAAACCAAAACCAAACACCTACTGCCATCGAGTCAATCCTACTCACAGCGCCCCTAAAAGACAGAGTAAAACTACCCCCATAGGGTTTCCAAGGCTGTCAATCTTTATGGAAGTGGACTGCATCATCTTTCTCCCATGGAGGGGCTGGTAGTTCAAACCACGACCTTTTGGTTAGCAGTCAGAAGTATGAACCACTAAGCTACCAGGGCTCCTTTCTCAAAAAACCAAGAAAACACCAGACTCACTCCCATTGAGTCAAATCCGACTCATAACGACCCCCTTTGTGTTTCTGAGGCAGTAAACCTTTATGGAAGTAGATTTCCCAGTCTTCCGTCTATGGAGTGGCTAGTGGGTTTGAACCGCCAACCTTCTGGATAGCAGTCAAATGCTTTAGGCAACTACATCACTCATATTTAAGGAGTCCTTAAATCAGCCACAGAGAAACCTTTGGAGCACAGTTTTACACTCTGACCCACATGGGGTCACCAGGAGTCTGACCCAACTTGACACCAACTAGTGTTGGTGGTGTATCACGCCCAACATCTCCAACTTAGCAACTCCACTCTCCACTGAGTACCCAACACAATTGCTTACATAGTTCACCAAAAGACATGTACAAGACTGGAGAAGCAACGTGTAATAGTTGAAACCTGGAAACCCTCCAACCACCACCAGCATTGGAATGGAGGTATCCCCACGATGGAACACTACCCAGCATGGTTCTCACAACATGGTCCCGGGACCAGCAGCAGCAGCAGCAGCAGGGAACATGGAGCCCCATCCCAAGTGATCCTGGTGCCCACTGAAGTTTGCAAACCAATGAGAATAACCACACTACAAGGGGATGCAAAAATATGCGTGCATCTCACAAATTCAAGTGGCACAAATTCAGATGCAAAACTGTGCGTATTGCATGACTGCATTTTCACAAACTCACAACCAGGCCAAACTAGTCTGTGCTGTTAGAAGGCAGGATCTGGGCCAGGACTGGAGTGAGGCATGTGAGGTGGCTTGCTTGCCCGTGACAGTGAGGGCCTTCTTGGATTGTGTATCCTGGGTCCCTCACTTGCCTTGCCCTAGCTCTGGCTTCAGTCAGGGTAAAGGTGATCTTGGAAGGAGAACAAAACACATCGTAACGTCGTTGGTGTTGTGTGTCTCCCTCTGGGTGCTGGTGGCACGGGGGTGTTTAGTTTCTGAAAATTCATCAAACTGTACACTCATGATCTGTACACTTTCCTGTATGTGTGTTCTGTTGTTGTTGTTGTTAGGTGTCGTCCAGTCAGCTCTGACTCATCGCAACCCTATGTGCAACAGAAAGAAAACACTGCCTAGTCCTGTGCCAGCCTCACAATGTGTATTTACTCCAAAGGAAGAGTGGATAGATATCCAAGTGAGACACGCTAAGCTTGTTTCTGTGATAAAATAACAGGGTCCATGTAGTAGCCTTTCAATATAATTGCTTCCAGACCACCTGTCATTTCTTTAAAAAAAAAAAAAAAGGGTTCCAAAAGTAGCAACAAAAATAACAATTACAAGTCGAATCTAGTAGATAATGTATGAGGTCAACACGGGTGACATCATGAATTTTGTTCTAAAAAATGAGACAGAAAACAACAAGTGTTGGCGAGGCTTTGGGGAAACTGGAAACTTCATCCACGCTGGTGGGAATGTAAAATGGCGCAGCCACTGTGGAAAACCGTTTGATGGTTCCTCAAAAAGCTGAATATAGAAATAGCTTATGAAGCAGCAAGCCTAATGCTAGGTATGTACCCAGAAGTGCAAGGAGGATCTCAAACAGAAACCTGTTACATCGATGTTCACTGTGGTATTATTCCCAATAGTCAAAAACCAAAACCCAACGCCATCAAGTCAATTCTGATGCACAGTAACCCCACTGGGTTTCCAAGGCAGTAAATCTTTACAGAAGCAGACTGCTTCATCTTCCTCCCATGGAACAGCTGGTGGGTTTGAACAGGTGATCTTCTGGTTAGCAGCCAGATGCCCTACCCACTATGCCACAAGAACTCCTACAGTAGTCAAATGGTAGAAACAATCCAAGTGTCCATCAGCAGACGAATGGATGAACGATGTGGTCCATCCATACAATAGAAAATTACTCAGCCGTAAAGAGAAAGGAAGTCCTGATGCCTGCTAGGACAAGGACAGACCTTGAAAATATCACGCTGAGCAAATAAGTCACAAAAGGACAACTATATATGATCTCACTTACATCAAATAGGCAAATATACAGAAACCAAAGGAGTTCTGGGGGCTCAACGATTAAAACATTTGGCTGGTAAGTAAAAGGTCGGAGGTTTGAATGCTCCCCGGCATTAAGATGAGGCAGGCTGCTTCTGTAAAGAAGACAGACTTGGAAACTCTGTAGGGAAGGTGTATTCTGCCCTTTAGGGGCGCTGTGCGTCAGAATGAAGTCCAGGCCAGTGGGTTTGGTTTGGGCTTTGCTTCTGTGAAGATTGACAGCCTTGGAAACCCTGTGGGGCAGTTCCACTCTGTCCTCTAGGGGCGCTGTGAGTCAGAATGGACTCCACGGCAGTGGGTTTGGTTTGGGCTTTGCTTCTGTGAAGATTGACAGCCTTGGAAACCCTGTGGGGCAGTTCCACTCTGCCCTCTAGGGGCGCTGTGAGTCAGAATAGACTTGAATGTCATGGGTTTGGGTTGGTTCCATACAGAAACCAAAGCTTACTAATAGACACCAGGGATGGGAGGGAGGGGAATAGGGCAAGTTTTCCTTAGAGGGCACTGAGTTTATGTAAATGGTGGTGGAATGATTTGGAAAAGGGGGGGTCAGAATGGTTGTACAACAGGACGAATGTAATCAGTGTTACTGTAATGTTGTTGTTATGTGCCCTGGAGTCAGACCCGACTCATAGCGAGCCCTCCTTGGGTTTCCGAGGCAGTATCACTACGGAAGTAGATTGCCCCATCTTCCTTCCAAGGAGTGGCTGGTGGGTTCGAACCGCCAGCCTTCTGGTTCGCAGTCAAGTGCTTTAGGCACTGCGCCACCAGAGCTCCTGTCACTGCATTACATGCGTATAAATTGTTGAACTGGCAAATGTTTTGTTGTGTGTATTTTCAGCACAACAAAAAGGGAGAGAGAGAGAGAGATGGGATTTCCTGTTTGGCTTCTTCCATGGGCTCTGAAGGCCATCGGAAAGGAGGAGGGAGTCCCCAGTGTGCTGTGAACACAAGGAAAATTTTGCACTAGGAGTGTGCCTTCCGGAGGTGGAGGGAAGGCGAAGAGGCACCACCGCTGCCTTCTGGGAAGGCGGGTTTCGGTTTGGCTCTACGTGTGTCCTACTTGCAGCCCTTGGTTCACTCTGGCCACCTGTGTATCTGAAGCAGCTTGGCTGAGTGTGGTGGGAGCACGTAGGAAGCCGGAGCTCGGGAATCAGAAGGAGGTCTGTTTAGATGTTGAAACAAACGCCGAGCAGGGAGACTCTGGGGGCATCTCCCACCAGGACGTCCTTTGAATCTGAGGGGGGTGGGGGTTGGCCAGAACGCAGCCCGGCTGACCCTTGACCCGGCCACAGGCTAGGCAGTGGGGGCTTTCGGAACAAATGAAGTTGCCTCAGGGACGCATCGACAGCCAAACCGCTCCTCAGACAATGTCTTGTCTCAGTCTCCACTCTGCATGGACGTGCTTCAGTTTGGCATCATGGCCCCCCGAAAAATCCCCAGTAAATGAAGTATTTTGCAAAACTGGGCTCCCCCTGCCCACATGTCTTCTCTGGGTCCTAATCTACTCTGGGGTCAGAGCTCCTCTTCTGAAGCGGATCCTGTCCCACCGAGACCGCCCTTGCTGCTGTACGGAACCGCGGGCAGAGGAAGCAACAGAACACGGTGACCCCACGCTAGGCCTTGGCAGTGGGACCACCGAGCCTGGCGGAGGCACCGGTGCGGAGGTGAAGCGTCAGCAGCGAGGAATCCCTCCGCGCCTCTTTGCAGCATGACCTCACCGTCTAAACTCCCGTAGAATTTCATTTAACACCTAAGTATTCCAACATATGTGCTGTCTTACTTTTGCTTTAAAATACACGGGCCAGGGTTGATTTTAATTTAGTCCAGGATTCAGGCGCTTCTGTGAGTTCATTTAGAGATCTGTTTATCTAGCATGAGATGGTCCGCAGAGCAGCCCTATGGGAACGCGGCATGCGTAGTTTTCATACATGGCGTCCCTGGGCGGTGCAAATGCTTAACACACTCAGCTGCAACTCCTAAAGGAGAAGCTGAAGTTGCATCCATAGGTGCCTCGGGAGACAGGCCTGGCCATCTCCTTCTGCAAAATCCATCACTGAAAACCCTATGCAGCACAGTTGTACCCTGACACACACAGACCTACCCCCACCCCAAGCTACCACCCTCGCCCAAGTTCCCCTCACACCTCTCCCTTGTTGTTGTTGTTGTTATGTGCCGTCGAGTCGGCCCCGACTCATAGCGACCCCTCCTTGGGTTTCCGAGGCAGTATCACTACGGAAGTAGGATTGCCCAACCTTCCTAGTACCTCAAAAGGTTCCTGCTTCTGTCTTTGCTCTCTTTCAGCCTGATTTACCCTGAGAAGACAGGGGCTGCAAACACTGCAGCCATTCACACCACTCTTGTTCAGCCCTGCAGCCCTCCCCAAGCCTCTCGGAGTCCAAACCAAAAGTTCTCCGTGTCCAACTCTGGACCAGTGTGGGAGCCTCTAGTCCCATGTGGCTCTAAGCCCTTGAGATGTGGCCAGTCCAAATGGAGATAGAGCGACACTGTAAAATACACATGGGATGGCAAAGGCTCAATATGGGGGGTGGGGGTGTGTGTAAAATACCTCAGGGGTCGTTTTTGCAATCACAAGTTGAAATAGGATTATGTAGATATATTGGGTTAAATAAAATACATTAAAATTATTTTTTCCTGCTTTTTACTTTCTTAATGAGCTACTAGCAAATTTAAGGGGCCATGATGGTGCAGTGGTTCTCCACAGTGGTACTCCCCTGCTAACAGAAAAGCTAGGGGTTCAAACCCATCAGCTGCTCCGTGGGAGAAAGATGAGACAATCTGCTTCCATAAAGATAATAGCCTTGGAAAACCTGTGGGGCAGTTCTACCTCATTCTGTAGGGTTACTATGAGTCAGAATTGACTCAATGGCAGTGGATTTTAATAGTCCTCACAACATCTGGCTCCAAGGTCAGGCCAAGGCCAGGCTTGTCTCTGCTGCCCACCTGAGGTCAGTCCTTGCGTTTAGTACTGGTTTCAGAAGTAAATACAGGATCCACCCCACCTCCCTACTGCACCTCAACAGCACCTGGGCCACAGCATTCACACAGTGATTTCTCACAGGTTCCTTGGGGGGAGGTTTGTGTGAGAGCTTATTATATAGACCCAAAACCAAACCCACTGCTGTGGAGTCTATTCTGAGTCACAGCGCCCCTAGAGGACAGAGTGGAACTGCCACAGAGGGTTTCCAAGGCTGTCAGTCTTTACAGAAGCAAAGCCCAAACCACACCCACTGCTATGGAGTCCATTCTGACTCACAGCGCCCCTAGAGGACAGAGTGGACCTGCCCCACAGGGTTTCCAAGGCTGTCAATCTTTACTGAAGCAGTCTGCCTTATTTTCCTCCCTCTGAGAGGCTGGTGGATTTGAACCACTGACCTTTTGGCTAACAGCTGAATGCCTTAAGCATTTCACCACCAGGACATATTTATTATATAGAAAACCCTTGCAAATCAACAAAAAATTGGGAAAAAGGGCTGAGAGTAGTAATGAAGACACAATAAAAGAAGAAATACAGATGGCTAGTAAATGTCCAATGCAATCAATCTTGTCAGTAATTAAAGAAATGGAAGAAAATAGAACAAGAATGCATTTTCAATGTTGAATTGGAAAAAACAACTGAAAGATTATTAGTTAGGGTTGGCATGGGTGTGAGGAAAATGACTATATCCCTCGACTGTGGGGTTTTAAACTGGAACATTTGCAGACCTGTTTTGCACTATGTGTCTAAAGCTCTAAAAAGATCCATATTCTTTGACCCATATAATCCCATTTCTGGGAGTATATTCTTGACAAAGGAGCTCTGGTAGCATAGTGCCTAAAGTACTTGACTGCTAACCAGAAGGCTGGCAGTTCAAACCCACCAGCCACTCCTTGGAAGGAAGATGGGGCAATCTACTTCCATAGTGATACTGTCTTGGAAACCCAAGGAGGGGTTGCTATGAGTCAGGTCTGACTTGATGGCACATAACAACAACAACAACTACAACAATTCTTAACAAACACGAAGATAAGGGTGCAAACATGTATGCACAAGATTACTCACTGCAGTGCTGTTTATTGGAACAAAAACTCTCAAACCCCCTAAATAACTGATAAAACACATTATATATATATATGCAAAACCGCTATAGGGCCGCCCTGGTAGAGCAACAGTTAAGCACCTGAAAATCGGTGGTTCAACCCCAACCCATGGCTCTGTGGCAGAAAGAGGTGGCAATCTGCTCCCATAAAGATGACAGCCTAGGAAACATTATGGGCAGTTCCACTCTGTCCTCTAGGGGTCGCCATGAGTTGGTAGCAACTTGACAGCACCCAACAACAACAATGCAAAAATATGATATGGCCATTTTAAATGATACTGTAAATTATAGTTCTATGATTACTTATTTGGAAGAATGTTCAGCTTGTATGAATCGAAAAAGCTGTTTAAAGAGCTGTCTGTATAATGTGAATAAATTTCATTTTCAATGGTCTTATTCATATGTATTTCCACCACTCATCTGCCAGTTTGTCCTACCGTGGCAGCTTGCATGTTGTGTGAGGCTGGTAGCTATGCCATCGGCATCTCAAATACCGGTAAGGTCATGCGTGGTGGACAGGTTTCATTTCACTGGAGCTTCCAGACTAAGACTAGGAAGAAAGGCCTGGCAATCTCATTCTGAAAATTAGTCATTAAAAACCTTATGGATCACAACAGAACTTGCTTGCTGTGGACATGTTATCAGGATGGATCAACCGCTGCTGGAGAACATGATGCCTTATGAAGCAGAGGGCCAGTGAGGGTGAGGCTGACCCTCCGTGAGATGAATGGGCACAAAAGCCTAAAAGGGGCCCTCAAACAGGTCATGAGGATGACGCAGGATCCGGTAACGTTTCCTTCTGTTGTAGGTAAGGTCACCCCGAGTCTGAGCTGGCTTGATGGTAGCTGACAATAACCTATCTATTTACAGGGGGGAAAGGTCTGAAATTAGCGTTATAGTGATTATTTCTGGGTGGGATGACTTGAAGTATTTTAATTATATTTCTGAGTGTTGCTTATCTGTATTATTTAATTTTTCTACAGTGATTATGTATTACTAACGCTTTTTTTTTTTAAAAAAAAAAATCTATTTTGGTCCATGAAAAAAGAGTACACAAAAGAAAGTGTACTTACGAAGATTCAAGGTGCTCACCAGGCTGAGCTCATGTGTGATGTGGGATTAGCGTGGGATTAGCTCAGGTAAACTGAAAAGGCACTGATTAGCCAGCCGGTTCAGAGAGGAAGCCAGCCTTTGTGTTTACCAAGCTTCAGATGTGCTGACTACAACAAAAGACCCATAGCAGTAGAGTCAATTCTAAAGCACAGCGCCCCTAGAGGACAGAGTGGAATTGCCCCACAGGGTTTCCAAGGCTGTCAATCTTTACAGAAGCAAAGCCCAAACCACACCCACTGCCATCAAATTGATTCCAACTCACAGCGCCCCTAGAGGACAGAGTGGAACTGCCCCACAGGGTTTGCAAGGCTGTCGATCTTTACAGAAGCAGATTGCCTCATCTTTCTTCCACAGAGCGGCTGATGGTTTCAAACTGCTGACCTTTTGGTCAGCACCCTAACAGCAATAAGGTGGTTTACCTGTTAGTCCCACCCTAGCTGCCATTTAAGGAAAGGAGCTCTGGTAACACATTGGTTAAGACATTCAGCTGCCCTGCTCCCTAACTTCCATGAGCCCCGAAGCACCCCTGCATGAGAGTCGTAGAGCAGTCTATCCCTACACAGAGGAGACACAAACAGGTTGTCAGGACATCCCGATTTTAATAGGACATGTTCCAATTCTCTTTGGCCTCCTCACTGTCTGAACTGGTGGCAGGCATATTGCACGCTCCAACCCTTTACTCTGTGGCTTCCTTTGTCTGGACCCCCACTCCCAAGTCTCCTAGACACTTGCTCCCTTGCCACCCTCACCTTTGAGGAGCCTCAAGTATTACCATATTTTTACACAAATAATGCACACACTATACAATTTTTTTTTTTTTTTTTTTGCAAACCACACAGCTCCCTCCTGCGTTAGTTTCCTGTGAACACTATGCACTTTGTATGTGTGTTTCCCCCACTGGCGTTATATGCAAAAATACGGTTTTCTCAGTGAGGGCTTCCTGGACCACACTCTTTAAAGTCTCAGCCCCTCTGCTCCCCATGCCCAGCGCCCGATGCCCTTCCCGATCTTATTCTCCTCCATGGAAGTGCCTTCCTGCCACACACCATTCATTTTATGTGCTTTCCTTGTCTGTGGCCTGTCTCCCTGGTACAGTGTAAACTCCATAAGGGCAGGGAAGCTTTTTCGTTTCGCTCAGTGCTGTATCCCCATGACAAGGAGCTCTGGTGGTGCAGTGGTTAAAGCAACCGCCTGCTAGCCAAAAGGCTGGTGGTTCTAACAAACAA
Source organism: Orycteropus afer afer (assembly GCF_000298275.1). Taxonomy (NCBI): domain Eukaryota; kingdom Metazoa; phylum Chordata; class Mammalia; order Tubulidentata; family Orycteropodidae; genus Orycteropus; species Orycteropus afer. Next base: position 10,439,990 of record NW_006921679.1, on the reverse strand, counting down.
ATGGGGCAGCTCTATTCTGTCTTTTAGGGTCACTATGAGTTGGAATAGGAGCTGTGATGGCATAGTGCCTAAGGCACTTGACTGCCAACCAGAAGGCTGGCGGTTCAAACCCACCAGCCACTCCTCAGAAGGAAGGTTGGGCAATCTACTTCCGTAGTGATACCACTTCAGAAACCCAAAGAGAAGTCAGGTCTGACTTGACGGCACATAACAATAACACAACAACATGAGTTGGAATCTACTCAATGGTAGTGAGTTTTCTTGGGTAGGTATCCACATAAACACAATGCCTGGTACACTTTGTTGAATGAATGTTCAAGATGGGAGTAGAGTCTGTAAGTGAGTAGAGTAGAATAATATTAATTCTAAAGAACGCTGGTGGCATAGTGGTAAAGCACTTGGCTGCTACCTGAAAGGTGGCCAGTTCAAATCCACCAGCCTGCTCTGAAGAAGAAAGATGTGGTAGTCCGCTTCTTCCCTGTGGGGCAGTTCAATCCTGTCACATGGGGTTGCCAAGTGTCAGAACTGATTTGAAGGCAACAGGACACAAATTCTGAGACTACTTTTGGGAAGCACAAGGCCCAGAGAAGCTTTGAAACTGTACATTGCAGGTGGCCTAACAATAAGAGGGAGTGTGGTTTAAACAGACCTTTTCAACCCTTTCCTTTATCTTCCCTATCCATGACCATGACCTTAACACCAGGAAGGGCAGAGAGACTTAAATAATGGTATAAATCACCTCGGAGACGCTCAGGAGGGAAGACAAGCCTCATTCTTCAATTTCCCTAAACCACGTCAAATATCTTCCCCAAATAATTAGGAAAAGAATAAGAATCATTGCCTAGCCTCAAGAACATAATCAATGCTGCTGAATTATACACGTAGAAGGTGTTGAATTGGTGTATGTCTTCTATTTCCATCACAATAAAAAAAATCTAATTGTAAAATTAAAATCATAAAAGAAAAAAATATATATCCCCTCCCCAACCACTTACAGTCATGTGGGTTTGTGGGGGTTTGTGGTGGCTCTCTGCCCCTCACCCCAGGTTATTCAAGAGTCCTTGGGTGGTGTGTGTGTGTGTGTGTGTGTGTGTCTGTGCTCAGAAATGCCCTGGCCTGAGCCACGCATAAGGAGTTGTGGGACATCCAGGCAGCATGTTCAACTTCTCCTTCAGACCTAGCCACACAGCATCTCAATTGCTGGTTAATGAGGAGAGGTGGTTCAAAAGAGGGGAGAGAAGAGGGGGACGGCACCCGGAGGTGTCCATCAATACCCACAGATCAACAGGCTTGGAAACCCTGTGGTGCAGTTCCACTGTGTCCTCTAGGGGTGCTGTGAGTCAGAATTGACTCCACAGCAGTGGGGTTGGTTTGGGCTTTGCTTCTGTAAAGATTGACAGCCTTGGAAACCCGGTAGTGTAGTTCCACTCTGTACTCTAGGGGCGCTGTGAGTCAGAATCCACTCCACGGCAGTGGGTGTGGTTTGGGCTTTGCTTCTGTGAAGATTGACAGCCTTGGAAACCCTCTGTGGCAGTTCCACTCTGTCCTCTAGGGGCGCTGTAAGTCAGAATTCACTCTACTGCTGTGGGCGCAGGTAAGCACATCTCAGAGTCAGGACAGGCTGTGTGCTGGAGGCATAACAGCCTCGTTAGGAATTTTTCAGAAATCACAGGGAATCGTGAGAGGCAAGAGCACTGGGGGTAGCACGGAAGGTGGACATCAGACACCACAGCCCAGTGACCCTGACTTTGAACACTAACAAAAATCGAGGTTAGATGAACCACCAAGAACATGTTATTAAACCGGTGCTTTATGTACACTGTCCCTGGATGGTGCAAATGGTGAAGAAATTCAACTGCTAACCAAAAGGTTGAAGGTTTAAGTCCACCCAGAGGCACCTTGGAATAAATGCCTGGCCACCTACTTCTGAAAAATCAGCCACTGAAAATCCTGTGGGGCACAATTCTACTTTGACACACGTGGGGTCTCCATGAGTTGAAACAACTAGACAGTAACTGTTTTTACTGTTTTGTTTTATGAATAAGAATAAATGAATATTTATTCTTCATGTATTTGTTATGGTTAGGTGTCGCTGAGTCGTTTCTGACTCATAGCGACCCCACGCACAGCAGAACGAAACACTGCCCAATCCCGCACCAGCTCCACGATCCCTGCTATACTTGAGCCCATCATCGCAGGCACCGTGTCAATCCATCTCTTTGAAGGCCTCCCCCTCTTTCGTCGACCCTCCACCCTACCAAGCATGACATCCTTCTCCAGGGAATGGTCCCTTCTGACAACATGACCAAAATAGGTGAAACGAAGTCTGACCATTCTCGGAGCATGTCGGATGCCATGTATATGTGTGTGTGTGTGTGTGTATGTGTATATATGTAATTTACAAAAGAATAGATGATTCCTGGGAGTTAACTTGAGACAAAACCCCTACCTCATTTAATATCTTGATACATTGAAATACGGTGTTATAGCTTGAACTGTGTCCTCCCAATATATATGTCAACTTGGCTAGGCCATGGTTCTGAGTATTATGTAATTATCCTCCATTCTTGATCTCATGGAATTATCCTATATGTTGTAAATTCTCATCTCTGGTGGTGTGGTGCCTAAGGCACTTGACTGCTCACCAGAAGGCTGGCGGTTCAAACCCACCAGCCACTCCTTGGAAGGAAGGTTGGGCAATCTACTTCTGTTGGTGATACTGCCTTGGAAGCCCAAGGAGGGGTTGCTATGAGTCGGATCCGACTTGATGGCACTGGGTTATGATGTTAATGAGGCAGGATTAGAGGCAGCTATGTTTATGAGGCAGGATGCAATCTACAGGATGAGGTTATATCTTGAGTTACTCTTTTGAGATATAAAAGACATTAAACAAGTGAGCAGAGCAGAGAGGAGGGATTTCAGAACCACTAAGAAAGAAGAGCCAGGAGCAGAGGATGTCCTTTGGACCCAGGGTCCCTGCACTGAGAAGCTCCTAGACCCACGGGAAGATCAAGGCATATGGAGATCTCCAAGGAATGCTGGGCCCACAGATGTTGAAAGGGGTCAAGAACCTTCCTCCAGAATCAACTGAGAGCAATCCTTCCCCGAAAGCTGGCATCCTGCATTTGAATTTCTAGCCTCCTAAACTGTGAGAGGGAGCTCTGGTAGCACAGTGCCTAAGGCACTTGACTACTAATCAGAAGGTTGGCGGTTCAAAACCACCAGCCACTCCTTGGAAGGAAGATGGGGCAATCTACTTCCATAGTGATACTGCCTCAGAAACCCAAGGAGAGGTCGCTATGAGTCGAGTCCGACTCGATGGCACGAAAACAACAACAACAAACTGTGAAAGAATACATTTCTGTTTGTTAAAGCCACCCATCTGTGGTATTTCCATTATAGCAACAGTAGACAATTAAGACACACAGCATTTAAGATCGTACCTTAATTTTGACAAGATGATCAAGAACACTCTTAGTTCTCAATTCTTCCCTCCATATTCAAGTTGTGGAAATGTTGGCCAGCTAAGTCAACCACAGCACACACATTGCGTACTGACTGTGCTGGCTTCAAAAATGAATAAAACATGCCCCTTGCCTTGAAGGAACTCAGCCTGGTGTGGGAGACAGAGGTGTGAGGAAGTCATCATGATAAATTCTGATGAATGCTGTAACTGAGTCATTTGCCAAGTGCCCTGTGTGATAGTACAAGTCACGGACTTTGGAGCTGGTTGAAGGACATTAATTTTTCAGCATCACATGGAGGGAGGCCCCTGCTGCTACGCCCCAAGATTGATGTCAACCCCATGTTCTCCAAACTCTTCAAACATTTAGATGAAGACGTGGAAGTCATCAACGATGTTGACTGGTGGAGGACTGGGCATGCATCAGGACTCACACAAATCTCCAAAACCTAGAAATGGCATATCAAAGCTAATAAAATCGAAGAAGAAAAATGCAAAGTCTCACTTGTATTCAGAACTGTGAGAGAAGTTCTGTGCAAAACTCTGGAGGTTTCAAACGTCTGTAACCTCAAGAGAAACCAAGCTCATTAAAGGATTGCTGGATGTCTAATCCACGGCCCATCTGTCAGCGCTGTTGTACGCGGTGACGTTGCTGTGATGTTGGAAGTAATGCCACTGGTATTTCAAATTCCAGCAGGGTCACCCGTGGTGGACAGGATTCAGTGAACCTTCCAACCTAAGGCAGGCCAGAGGAAAAGGCCTGGTGACCTGCTTCTGAAATTAGCAATGAAAACTCTATGGATCACAACAGAGCACTGTCTGATGTCATGTTGGAAGATGAAGGCACTCAAATGCACAGTGACTCCAACAGTGGACTCAAGAAAACCAACCACGGTGAGATATTGCAGGACCGAGCAGGGCAGCATTTCATTCTGTTGGACGTGTGGTGGCCAAGAATCACGTCAACTGAACGGCAGTGTTTTGGTTCTCGAGTGCTGCTATAAGAGAAATAGCACAAGAGGGTGGGACAAACAGAGATTGATTCCCTTACAGCTTAGGAGCTAGAAGTCCAAGTTCAAAGCACCAGCTCTGGGGGCGGGGTGAAGGCCTCTCAACCTTGGGCTTCAGCTCTACCTCTTGTTCCAGGCCCACTGGAGCTGGAGGCTCTCCTAACTCATGTAGCTGCTGGCTGCTGAGGCTGAGGAACTCAAGGTTCATAAGTAAAATAGCACAGTTCTAAGATCATTAAATAACATGGCAGGCCACTAGTTCAATCCAGAAACAGTCTCAAGATCAGCAGGCAACGTGGCAGGCTGCTGAATGAAGACTCGGCTTCATGCAGGGTCCAAAAAGCTCAAGACCTTTCTCAAAGCATCTCCTTATATACTAGAAGCAGATCAGATCCCTAAGGCAGCTACTCATCTAGTCACAGTAGATACCACCATGGTGTTGATTATCAGTTTCATCATGGGGAATAACTATATCCAGCTGCCCAGCCACTCAAAACCAGGTGTAGCCAAGTTGACACATAACTGTAATGACCACAGGCAGCTAATAACAATGACAACAAAAATCTAATGAGCAAGTCTGGGAATCCAATAATAGTAATACGATGTACAGAACAAAAGAAGGTGTTGTAATTGTTGCTAGGTGCCGTTGAGTTGGCTCATAGCAACCCTGTGTACAACAGAAGGAAATATTGCCCAGTCCTGCACCAACCTCACAATCCCTGCTATGCCTGAGCCCATCATTGCAGCCGCTGTGTCAATCCATCTCGTTGAGGGCCTTCCCCTTTTTTGCTGACCCTCCACTTTACCAAGGATGACATTCCTCTCCAGGGAATGGTCCCTTCTGACAACATGACCAAAGTCAGTGAGATGAAGCCTGGCCATTCTAGCTTCCAAGGAGCATTCCGGTGGCAATTCTTCCAGAAAAGAATTGTTAGTTCTTTTGGCAGTCCATAGTACTTTCAGTGTTCTCCACCAACACCATGGAATTTATCTATTCTGCAAACATTTCTCTGTGGCACGTTTCAGTTCTTGGGGATTTAGACTATTTGTGTGCTCATAGGGAGACAGACCGAGTCTGTGTCCTCAAACCTGTCTACGCATCAGCTTTTTAAAATGCAGATTCTAGGGCCCACTCCAGACCCACGGCGTTAGAACTTGGGGTGGCCAAGAGGAATCTATTCTCAACAACTTTACCAGGTTATTTGATGCATTTGATCCTGAGACCAGCATCTGAGATCCACTAGATTGGGCGATCTTGCCCCTATAGTGAGGGCTGAATTTATTTGTGTGGTAGTTAAGGCTGTGTATGCACTTGGCTGGGCCATAATTTTGGGTGGCTTGGCAGCTGGATGTAATAATTCCTCGTGATGAGATCGGATGTAGTGTAATGACCTCCATGGTGGAATCTTTTGTGAGCAGCTAATTAGTTGCCTTTGGGGTGTGGTCTGCTTCCAGTATATATGTTGTTGTTGCTATGTACCGTCAAGTTGGATCCGACTCACAGCGACCCCTCCTGGGGTTTCCGAGGCAGTATCACTACAGAAGTAGATTGCCCCATCTTCCTTCCGAGGAATGGCTAGTAGGTTTGAACCGCCAGCCTTCTGGTGAGCAGTCAAGTGCCTTACCCACTACGCTACCAGAGCTCCTTCCATATGGGGAAGCTATTTTGGATCCTGCATTTGGCCAAGTCTTCATTTCTAGTTCCTGTGCTTGAACCAGTGGTCTGCTGTGTTGCCTGCCAACCTTGAGACTATTTCCTTCACAGCCTGTGAGTCTGTCATTTTGGCTGCCGACCTTTGATTCATCGACTTTAGCGGCCAGCAGTTGCATGAGTCAGGAGAAGCCTCCAGCTTGCTCCAATGGGCCTGGAAGGCCGAGCTGCAGCCCCAGGTCAAAGCCCTCCACTCAGCCCCTGGAGCTGACACTCTGAACTCAGACTTCTAGCCTAGCCTTTCCCCAGAGCCAGCACTCTGAACTTGGACTTCTAACCCTCTAAACTCTAAGAGAATACATTTCTGTTTGTTGATGTCATCTACTTGTGGTATTTCTGTTACAGCAGCGATAGTGAACCAAGACACTCTGTTTTCATAATGGTGATTCAGAGAGATCAAGAAACTGTTCCTAATGTGAAGGCCTTTACAAGATTCCATAGCAGACCTCTTCATTCCTCCACATGGTGGGCCAAGCCTAGGTTACATTGTCCTTGAGTGCACAAGTGATGGCAGGCCTTGCCCTGGCGGGCGACACAGGGTTAATGCTCTGGGAATCAGCATGGCCTCCTGAGAGCACACCCTTGGCCGTGTCCTGCCTCTGCTGTTGCCTGGGAACAGCTCCAAACATCTGCTTCCCTGTGGGAATTGGCTATCCCGGGAGATGAAGCCCCGATGTCAGAGCCAGGAGCCAGCACATGACGAAACAATTATTCTGGCTAATTGTGCTGGAGACCGGACCTCATCTTCTTTGAGAGATCCAGGCCCACCCTCTTCTGTCTTACAGTCTGGCCTGTTTTCCTTCTCTCCCAAGAAAAAGCAGTTTCGAATTCTCCTCCTTTGGTACTTGAGTTTAGCGTCGTTCTGCAAATATACCTGTCACCGTATCATCTGTATCTGTGTTGTGGCTGGTAACTGCCATGGAGTCAGCCCTGACTCATAGAGACCCCATGCACAGCAGAACAGAACACTGCCTGGTCCTGAGCCAGCCCCGCGATTGGTTGCAGGTATAACCATTGGAATCCATGCAATCCGTAGGGTTTTCATGGCCCGATATTCAGAAGTAGACCTCCAGGCCTTTTTTCCTAGTCTGTCTCAATATGGAAGAGTCACTCAACCTGCTCAGTGTCACAGCAACATGCAAGCGTCCACAGCAGACGTGGGGGTGGCTGTGCATTGGCTGGGAATCGAACCTGGGTCTCACACAGGGAAGACAAGAGTTATACCACTGAAGCACTGCCCCATCCGCATCTGTACCTGTAATCTGTCTGTATCTAGCACGCCTGGCATTTATCTCCGCAGTCCCTATCTGGGCCTTTCTGTCTCTTTCCTTTTTGTTAAACAATCTGTCACCTTGACACAAATGAAATGGTTCCCACATCCAAACAGAGGCTAATAATATTCCACATCGGCCCCAGTCACAGCAGACCAATCCTGTTTCCTCCTGCACCGTTTCATGCCCGGATGTACGGATGGAATATAAATAAGTCGATGCAGATCAACTAGAACACATTCATTACGGCTGGATTCAAAGGGACAAGCGATTGCCTGAGGAGCTGAGGATGGCTACAGAAATAGCTGTAATAACCTATATGCTGGGGACTGGAAGAGAACAGAGGGAGAGGTATCCAAGAGATTAGATGTCCCCGGAGCACTTCATGGGAATGGTGGCCATTTAAAAGGCACAGTCCCAGAACAGCTGCTCAGTACCACATCCCTCCACCACAGAGCCGGGGCCTCTGGAGTTCACGCAGGGATCTGGAGGCCAAATAAGGCTTTTCTGATATTAAAGCAACACAATCAGGGTGCCAGACACTCTCTGGTGTTCTTTTTTCTTTCTTTTTTATTGCAATTTGGGTGCAAATTTACAAAGCAGATTTGTTTTACTCTTGTACATTTGGTTTCATGCCCCGGTTACAATCCCCAACCATAAATAGCTCTCACCCCCCCTCCCTGTGACCACCCCCTCCCTTCTTATCTATGCGTTCCTGTCTGTCCACCTCTCCCTCTGTGTGAATGCTGCCCCTCTGGTGTCTCATGGTTGATTGGTCTAAGGGGTGCATCTCCCTGGGGTAAGTAGGTGCATCTCCCCGGGACAGGTGATCTACTTGTCTCTGGTATTCTTGATGGTGTAAAAACACATTCAGGGCCTCCCAGCCCCACCATCTGCAGGTTGGTCAGAGGGCCACTCTGTGGCCCCACCCTGCCAGGGTGCTTTGCCTCTCCATTGGGCCTTTCAGGGCACTCCCTGTCCCCTTCCTGAGGTGTGGCAGTTCCAGGGACAGGTCCTGCTCAGTATCACACCTGCTCAAACGCGTTGCTGACAGACAAGTATTCACAGAGCAGACACAGTGCTAGCCCTGGTCTCTGAGGCTCCTTGGCAGATACTTGGGCCACCACTCCCTGAGGCCGGGGCAGGGCTCAGCTTCACGCAAGGCCTGTCACTCTGACTCTCAGTGGGAATGGCATCTAGACGGGTTACCAGTTTCATCAGCTGTATTTGTGACTCACGCTGTGTACGAAGTGGCTAATGGGATGGGCCATGAGAGCTTGGCAGGTGGCCACCTTCTGGTTGGGAGTCAAGATGGAAATGTTGGAGCCAAGGGGAAGGAGAAATGTGTGGATGCGACCATCACGTAAGGGCCACCATGGCGCTATGGGAGGGTCTTCAGATACGTCCCTTTTGCCGTACAATTTCTTTCCCAACAGGGTACCTTGGCCCCTCAGTTTCCACTGTTGCCACCAGTTGCCATAGAGTCAACTCTGGATCACAGTGACCCCATGTGTGTCAGGATAGAACTATACTCCACAGATTCTCAGTGGCTGTTGTTTTTAGAAGGTGATCACCAGGCCTTTCTTCTGAGGTAACTTGGGTAGCCTTGAACCTCCAACCTTTCAGTTAGCACCACTCAGACTCTCCTCCCACCATTAGAGTTACTTTGTAAATGAAACTACTCCTTAAAGCTGCTGTCGCAATTGTATCAAGTAATGAGTTAGGAAAGTCCGTGATCCATCGGCTAGTCCCAATTAGTTTATTGGATGGGTTAAATATAGCCAATGAAGACCAAGGAGCTCTGGTAGCACAGTGCCTAAGACATCTGACTGCTAACAAGAAGGGTGGCAGTTCAAACCCACCAGCCACTCCATGGAAGGAAGAGTGGGCAATCTGTTTCAGTAAAGATTTACCACCTTGGAAACCCAATGGGGGGTCGCTGTGAGTCGGAATCGACTCCATGGCAGTGACTTTGGTTTTTGTTTTTGTTTTTGTGAGGACCAAGGAAGAAAGTGATGAGTTAGAGCCACGGGTGTGGCCGGGGAGCAGCTCTGCATGGGAAGGTCCCTAAGACAGGTGGAAAGTGAGGAAGCCCGGCAACTTGCTGGGGCTGGGGTGGAATGAAGAGAGGACAGACTCGTTCAACCAAAGGAGGTAGGGGAAATGTGAGTAGAATTTGTCTGAAGGGCAGCACCAAGTCATACTGAGCAACAGCTGGCTTTCATCCCCAGAAATCCTGTGCTGATTGTTATGCTCAGCATCTGGAGAGAAGATCCTTGCAGATCGAATCTCTGTTGTTGTTGTTGTTATGTGCCCTCGAGTCAGCCCTGACTCATAGCGACCCTTCCTTGGATTTCCAAGGCTGTCAGTCTTCACAGAAGCAAAGCCCAAACCAAATTCACTGCCATTGACTTGACTTGACTCATAGCGACCCCTCCTTGGGTTTCCGAGGCTGTCAGTCTTCACGGAAGCAAAGCCCAAACCACACCTACTGGAAGCAAAGCCCAAACCAAATTCACTGCCATTGACTTGACTCAACTCATAGCGACCCCTCCTTGGGTTTCCGAGGCAGTATCACTACGGAAGTAGATTGCCTAACCTTCCTTCCGAGGAGTGGCTGGTGGGTTTGAACCGCCAGCCTTCTGGTTAGCAGTCAAGTGCCTTAGCCACTATGCTACCAGAGATCGAATCTCTGCCTCCTCTAAAAGCCTGCAAATCTGAGAGACTCACAGGCAGAACACAGAGAGCAGGAAAAACCATCAAAATAGGAATGGGCAAAGAGATATTTATAGCCTGTGTGACTCTGGAATGCGCAGCTGCTATCCTCAGCACAGCTGGGAGACGGCAATGGTCAGACCACTCTGTTGGTTCATCACACGTCCACCCCTGCCTTTCCCCCTATACCGCACCCAGCACCGGTCACTGCTAAGCCCTGCACAAGGACTTGGGAGGCATATAGATGGAAAGATAAGGTGCTCTGGTGGCGCAGTGCCTAAGACATTTGATTGGTAACCAGAAGGTTGGCAGTTCAAACCCACCAGCCACTCTGTGGAAGGAAGATAGGGCAACCTACTTCTATGAAGATTTACTGCCTTAGAAACCCAGTGGGAATCGCTATGGAATCAACTCGATGGCAGTGAGTTTGGTTGTTTTTTTTTTAATGAAAAGATATGGTCCTGACTCTCCAGGAGGTTGCCATCCAGAGAGGAGTCAAGGCATGCACAAGATAGACTGGTAAGACTTGGAGTCAGACAGAGCTCCACTAGAATCCAAGTTCATGGTGCCACTGTGAGCCACTGTATCTTCTTCTGTAATAAAGGTTGGTAATAGTATTGACCTCCTGTTGTTTTCACCTGACTCACGGAGACACCATGCACGACAGAATGAAATATTGCCTGGTCCTGTGCCATGGTAAGTTGTGGATAGGACTGTTGTCATCCACAGGGTTTTCATTGGCTGGTTTTCAATCATAGCTTGCCAGGCCTTTCATCCTAGTCTGTCTGTAAGCTCTGATGAAACCTGTTCAGCCTCATAGCAACTCCCAAGCCTCCAATGACAGATGGGTGGTGCCTACACATAAGAATTCAACCTGGGCCTCCCATATGGATGGTGAGAATTCTATCACTGGACCATCCTAGAGTTGTATACATACTGACAGAAATAATAAAAACTCCTAATGTAATGACTGACCCAGTGAATATCAGCTTCTTCCCTCCCTTCTACAAACAACTGCAATAAAAGGCAGAAAGGGAGGTGTCACAAAATAGGGAACAAAATGGTATTTGCAGAGTTCAGAGGCTGGAGGCACAATTATTTACAGCTAGGTGGGGCAGCGCTCAGAAGAGAGTTCATGGGAGAGGTGGCATTTGAGCTTGGCTTTGAAAGATAGGCAAGGAGCTCTGGTGGTGTAGTGGTTAAGGCATTTGGCTACTTACCAAAAGGCCAGTGGTTCAAATGCACCAGCTACTCCATGGAAGAAAGATGGGGCAGTCTGCTTCCATAAAGATTTACAGCCTTGGAAACCCAGTGGGGGTCGCTATGAGTTGGAATTGACTCAACAGCAATGAGTTTGGTTGACGGGCAGATTTGGACGTGTCGGAATGGGATGAGGAGTTCCAGGCTGGGGAACAGCATGGGCAAAGTCTAGGTGCAGGCTAACGCTCAGAAGTGATAGATAATGGTGTGAGATAGGATGGGGTCATGTCGGTGAGGACCATGAGAGCTAAGCTAGGGTTCAACCTCAGATGTCACCCAAGGGGTTTGAGCAGGAAGGTAGATTGATGAGAGCTGTGCTTTGTAGGTAGAAATCTTACAGTTGTGTTTTTTATCAGGTGGAGAGGAATTCTTACCAATTCTGGAGGCCAATTCTTTGCTGGCGCAAAGGGTCAAGCGTTTGACTACTAGCTGAAAGATCAGTGATTTGAACATTCTCAGAGGTGCCTCAGAAGACAACCTTGGCAACCTGCTTCTGAAAGGTCACAACATTGAGAACCTATGGGGCAGTTCTACTCTGCACACCTGGGGTCACGAGGAGTCAGAGTCAACTCGATGGCAACTAATGACAACTAGAGGCCAGAGAAGTGTAACCACAGCAGTGGTAGAAATGGAATAAGAGGCAACTAGGAGGGTCACTCTTTCAAGTGCCAAAGAGCAAAAACATCTCCTTGAAGACTAAGGTGCACCTGACACAAGCCATGCATGTTAGAGCTGGACAATGAATAAGGAAGACCAAAGAAGAATCGATGTCTTCAAGTGTGGTGTTGGTGAAGAATGCTAGAAGTACCATGGACTGCTAAAAGAACTAACAAATCTGTCCTGGAGGAAGTGCAGCCAGAATGCTCCTTGGAAGCAAGAATGGCCAGACTTCGTCTCACCTACTTTGGTCATGTTGTCAGAAGGGACCATTTCCTGGAGAAAGATGTCATGTTTGGTAAAGTGGAGGGCCAATGAAAAAGGGGAAGGCCCTCAACAGATGGACTGACACAGTGGCTACAACGACAGGCTCAGGTATAGAAGGATCATGGAGCTGGCACAGGACCGGACAGTGTTCCTTTCTGCTGTACATAGGGTCACTATGAGTCAGAGATGACTGGACAGCACCTAACAATAACAACAGGAGGGTCAATAGGAGCTCTGGTGGTGCAGTGGTTAAAGCATTTGGCTGCTAACCAAATGGTTGAAGGTTCAAACCCACCAGCCACTCTGCAGGAGAAAGATGTGGCAGTCTGCTCCCATAATGATTTAGAGCCTTAGAAACTTTATGAGGTAGTTCCTCTCTGTCACGTGGGGGTACTAGGAGTGAGAATCGACTCAAGGGCAGTGGGTTTGGTTGGGGCTTTGTTTCCATAAAGATGACAGTTTTGGAAACCTAATGGGGCAGTTCCATTTTTGAGGCGCTGTGAATTGGAATTGACTCCATGGCAGTGGGTTTGGTTTGGCCTTTGCTTCTGAAAAGACTAACAGCCTTGGAAATCCTGTGGAACAATTCCACTCCGTCCTCTAGGGGTGCTGTGATTCGGAATGGACTGTACAGCAGTGGGTTTCAGGAGAGTCAGTTAGTGAAGAGTACAGAGGAACTAGTATCTGTGATATTTGTGTCTGAGTGACTGGAAGGATGTTGACTCCTTCAACAGAAACAGACAGAAGAGAACAGGGAGTCTGCTGGTGGAGCCAAGCTTGCATGGCTCAGACTCCTGGGAAGAGAGGAATTGCAGGCAGTTGACACTGAACTGGAGCTCAGAGAGAGATTATCTGTAGAAACATCTGCTTATGAGTCACCAACATCCAGGGCAATGGATGAGGAGGAGAAAAGAAGAGGGCTGAGGAGAGGACTCTGGGGGCACGGACATTGTCTGGGTGGAGGAAGAGGAGGTGGGACAGGAAGGGGCAAGGAAGGACCACTTAGAGAGACAAGGGGACCAGGAGAGTGGAGAGTATGGAAACCAAGGAGAGTGCTCCTGGCAGAGGGGCGACCCTCGTGGTGACAAAAGGTGCAGAGAGCCTAAAGAAAATAAGGGATCAGCGTGGACTTTTGCAATTCCGAGCTCATCCATGGTATCTCTTTTATATCCTGGTTGTTTGTGCTGATGGAATCTCTTTGTACTAACAAGTTTGGATTGCCTTTGTAATTAAAAAGAGTGTATATTAAAAGTGCTACTAATGAGTGATCTGAAAGAGGTTCAAAATCAGATTGTAGCACATACAGTACTGCGTTGTCAGTGAAGGCAAACATGGGTATACGGGTGGATAGATGGGTGAACAGGCTGAACTAGTAGGTATGTCTATGAAGCGGCGAGTGCACCCAAGACCATGTATAGGGTTGGCAGACAATGGTCCTATAAGTGTATTTGAATGATCTGAACTTCCATGTGTATAGTAGAGCTGACAAGTGACAAAGTTGTGGTCACTGCTTGGTCACAGCCAGCTACTCAGAGGGACCGAGTAGTTGAACCTGCGGGCTTGGGACCATAGTCACAGGGGACATCAAGCTCAACTGGCATAACATACTACACAAAACATTGCTCCACCTCCTACTTTGGTGAGTAGTGACTGGGATCTTAGAAGCCTGCAAGTTGCCATCTAGATGCAACGATGGGTCTCTCTTCATCCAGCACAAAGAAGAAAACCAAAGATTCATGGAAAGAATTAGTCCTAGTGACTGGGACACCATGTGATCCTCAGCCTATACAACTATGAGACCAGAAGAACTAGGTGGTGCCCGGCTACCAATGTCAATCACTCGGAAGCAGATCTATGTAGGAGACCCTGGATAGAGAGGGAGAACAATGTGGAAAAAAACTCAAAAGGATTTGGAAAAAGAAAAGGGGGGGGGGGACCAGGTTTGCTGGTCTGATAGAGCCCGGTGGAACCACTGAGACTATGGTCCCTAGCGGCCCTTCAGGTCTAGAATTGAACCACACCTGTGGCTTCCAGCCAAGCAAAAGACAAGTATAGGAGTTGAACATTTATCTGAGGTAGATACACTCCTTGGAGAGAACAATCATGGGAGAAAGAAGGGCTGTGTTTGCACAGGGAGACAGCTCAGGGGGCAGGAGTGCATAGAGGGATAGACACTGGAAAGAGGTAACTATGGGGAGGAAGTGGAAGGGGAGCTGTTGCATTGTGGTAAACTGTGGTCAATGACATGAGACAAAGTGTATGTGACCTGCTGTGTGGAAAGTGAATTTGCTCTGTAAACTTTCACCCAAATCACAATTAAAAAAAAAAAAAAAAAAAATCAGATTGTAAGAGCCCACAGGGAAAGTACAAGGATAGGAAGGGTGAGCAGTGATTGTAGTTGTTCTTTGAGGAGGTTCACTAGCAAAGAGATAGAGAAAGCTGGGTAATACCTCAAGTGAGTGCCAAGCTAAGGGGAAGTTCAGTTATTGGGTAGACTAGTTGACTAGACTCCAGCTACTGCTTTTGAACACCTTCTGAAGATAAACATTTTTCCTTTGTCAGGCCTGACTCCATCTTGTTAGAATCGGACTCCATCTTTTTAGCTAAGATGCCATTTCTTAGCAATGTGGCTTCAACTTGGTGTTATAATTAACTTGTTCTCTCTCTAAGACACAGTGATCAATTCCTGCTGCACCCCGTGATCTAAGACAGAGCCATCTGTGTCAATAAAGGCTCCTGGGCAGGACTTCAGGACTGGCCATCTGGACTCTGACAAACACCAATGGAGCCTCTTAAGGATGACATGACTGCTGGAGACTCACAGGAAACATTCCTTTCTTAATTACCCATTGTCCTACAGAACTCTTCTAAATTGTTAACTAATTCTGCCTAGTTCTGGGTCTCTTTTTCCCCTGATTGTAAGCAGGGAGCAGAGCAGAGCAGGGTTTTTTGGAGTCACTGACCCTTCCCCTCTGTCTCTCGTTGATGCACCTTTTGATTAAAACTCTCTTCTTGAACTCTGGTGTGGACTATTGCCTGCACTGCTCCAGGGCCAGACCTCAGCATTTTTTGCGTAACAAGCTGATGGTGAAATTCCCCAAAATCTGTGAGCCCCTTGTTATATCCTTATAGCTTGAAATATCCTTACGCTGTTGTCATGCGCAGCCACAGAGTTCGCTCTGAGTCATGGCTACCCCATGTACAACAGAATGAAGTACTGCCCAGCCTCAGGCCATCTTCAGCACCGTTGGTAGCTTGACTCCATTGTTGGTAGCTCCAGTCCATTTCTGAGACCAGTGTATATATTTTTAGTGTAAGAACCTCTGACCGTGTGATGAGCAGAGTGGGTGTTTTTGGAGTCACTGACACCCCATCTGTCTCTCCTAGATGCACCCTCTGATTAAAACTCTCTTCTTGAACTCAGTCATTGGGTAGACTAGATGACTAGACAGGAGCTCTGGTAGCATAGTGCCTAAGGCACTTGACTGCTAACCAGAAGGCTGGCAGTTCAAACCCACCAGTCACTCCTCAGAAGGAAGGTTGGGCAATCTACTTCGGTAGCGATACCACCTCAGAAACCCAAGGAGGGGTCGCTATGAGTCGGATGCGACTCGACAGTAGTGAGTTTGGATTTGGTCTCTTGGTCCTACCTATGGGGCTCATCTTCCAGCACTGTCTCAGACAATGTTCTGTTGTGAACCATAGAGTGGCATCACTGACTAATTTTCAGAAATTGATCCCAGGCCTTCCTTCCTCCTCTTAGTCTGGAAGCTCTGCTGAAACCTGTGCACATGGGGGACCCTGCTGGTATTTGGAATACCGGTGGCATAGCTCCCAGCCTCACAGCAACACGCAGACCATGCAGGATGATAATCTGACAGACTGGCAATGGAGCTAACACACACTGAGCCTTTACCATGCACCAAGCTCACTGCCGTCGAGTCACCTGCAAATCATACAACCCCTCCTTGGGTTTCCGAGGAGGTATCTCTATGGAAGTAGATTGCCCAACCTTCCTTCCGAGGAGTGGCTGGTGGGTTTGAACCGCCAGCCTTCTGGTTAGCAGTCACATGCTTTAGACGCTATGCTAGCGGAGCTCTTATCAACTCATTAAACTTCAGAGCAGCACTACTGCTGCAACATCATCATCATTCCCACTTTATGGATAATGAACTTGAGGCGTAAAGACGTTAAGTAACTTTCATAAGGACAGCAGCTAGCAAGTGGCCCAGCAGGGATTTGAACCCAGGGCTCTTCTGGCTCTAAAATTCATGCATTTTATCACTGACTGAGACAGTGGAGTAACTGGGACCTTGGAGCTCAAAGAGCTGGGTATAAAGAAACATAATAGAAAAAGACCTTCCCACAGGAGGGTTCAAAGCTTCTTCTGCAAATCTCTATCCATGTGATCTTGGACAATTACTTGGGCTTCAGTTTCCCTGTCTGTAAAGTGGGGGTTGCTAGTAGTAACTGTCTAGGAAGGGGAAGGATGGGGAGAGGGGAAATCTTTGCTTAGGAAGCGCTGAGTTTCTGTTGGCGGTGATGGAAAATGTAGCAACAGATATTGGTGATGGTTACACCACATGATGGATGCCACTGAATGGTACATGTGACAAAGGTTGTCTGTCACATGTCTGTCACGTCTACCTGTTCAACAGTTACCTGAGGTAGATACACTCCTTGGAGAGATCAATCATGGGAAAAAAAAAGGGCTACTTATGCA
Organism: Orycteropus afer afer; assembly: GCF_000298275.1. NCBI lineage: Eukaryota > Metazoa > Chordata > Mammalia > Tubulidentata > Orycteropodidae > Orycteropus > Orycteropus afer. The sequence goes on along the minus strand of NW_006921679.1, from coordinate 10,422,913 downwards.
CTGGGAGACAACTCAGGGGGCAGGAGTGCATGGAGGGATGGAGACAGGGAAGAGGTGACTATGGGGAGGAAGTGGGAGGGGAGCTGTTGCATTGTGGGAAATTGTAGTCAATGTCATAAGAGAAAATGTGTGTGAACTGCTGTATGGAAAGTGAATTTGCTCTGTAAATCTTCACCCAAATCACAAAAAAAAAAAAAAAGAGTCTGACTACCTGTCGAAAGGTTGACAGTTTGAAGACACCCAGAGGTGCCTTGGAAGACAGGCCTGCTGATTTCCTTCTGAAAGATCACAACCTTGAAAGCCCTGTGGCTTCAACTCCACACATGGGGTTGCCATGAGTCTGAACTGACTTGAAGACAGCTAACAACAACAATTATAATAAATTACCACAAATGTGGTGGCTTAGGACAGCAGAGACTTACTCTCTCGCAGTTCTGGAGGGCCAGGTGCTTGAAATCAGTCTCACGGGGCTTAAATTGAAGTGTCAGCAGGATGGCATGCCCTCTGGGAGCTTGGGTGGACAATTGGTTCCTTGGGTGGCTGCCAGCATTCCTTGGCTTGTGGTTGCATAACTCCAGTCTCTGCCTTCTGTGGTCACATTGCAGTCTCCTCTCCTGTGTCCTAGTTCCTTCTTCCTCTCTCTTCTAAGAATGGTGTAATTACATTCAGATCCCACCCAGGGGATCCAGGACATCTTAAGTCCTTAACTTAAACTTTTCCCATATAAGGTAATATTTACAAGTTCCAGGAATTAGAACCTGATATATTTGGACACCATTATTCAGCCCCTTATAAGTAAGATCATAATTTCAATGAAAATATGATGTTATATGAGCCTTACTTTTCTTGGTATAAGAAGACTTCAGTTTTCTGCAATAAATACCCATTTAGTATTTGTGTGGAGCTCTGATAGCATAGTGCCTAAGGCACTTGACTGCTAACCAGAAGGCTGGCAGTTCAAATCCACCAGTCACTCCTTGGAAGGAAGGTTGGGCAATCTGCTTCCATAGTGATACTGCCTTGGAAACCCAAGGAGGGGTCACTATGAGTCAGGTTCAACTCGACGACAGTGAGGTTTGTTTTTTTTTTTTTTTTGGTAGTACTTGTGTAAAGTCCAACAATGTACCAGATGTTATGGGACTACACATCAACCTCTGTATTTAAGAAGCTTATAGACTAGCTGAAACACAAAATAACTCCAGGAAAACTGTAGCAATCTACAAATAAGGTGGTGGAAATTAAATCCAGACTGAATTGAAAAGTGTTGAGGGAAATCAGCACAAGAAAAAGAAAAAAGATCATGATACACAGTGGACATAGTCAGAGAGAGTTTAATGGACACAGCAAGTCTTTTCTTAAAAAAAAATAAAAAAATTGGGATTTGGGTGAAAATTTACAGAGCAAATTCACTTTCCATACAGCAGCTCACATATACTTTGTCTCATGACATTGACCACAATTTCCCACAATGCAACAGCTCCCCTCCCACTTCCTCCCCATAGTTACCTCTTCCCTGTGTCCTTCCCTCCATGTACTCCCGCCCCCTGAGCTGTCTCCCTGTGCATAAGCAGACCTTCTTTCTCCCATGATTGATCTCTCCAAGAGTGTATCTACCTAATGTAAATGTTCAGCTTACGTGCCTGTCTTTTGCTTGACTGGAAGCCACAGGAACGGGTTCAGCTCTAGACTTGAAGGGCAGCTAGGGGCCATAGTCTCAGGGGTTCCACCAGGCTCTATCAGACTAGCAAGCCTGGTCCTCCCCCCCTTTTTTATCCAATGATTTTGAGTTTTGCTCCACATTGTTCTCCCACTCTGTACAGGATCTCCTACACAAATGCCCCTCCAAGTGGTTGACAGTGTGGACATGACAAGTAAAGACTGTTAGTTAAGCTAAAAGCAAAACCAAACTCACTGTCATTGAGTCGATTCTGACTCATAGCGACCCCCACAGGGTTTCCAAAGTTGTCAATCTTTAAGGAAGCAGACTGCCTCATCTTTCTCCCCTGGAGCAGCTGGTGGGTTTGAACCACTGACCTTTTGGTTAGCAGCCAAATGCGTTAACCACTGCACCACCACAGCACCTTTTTAGCTAAGCTAAGAAGGGTCAAATTTCAACTGCTCAAGAGAAGTGGAAAGAATATTCGAATGAAGAGGATAAGCAAGGGCAGAGGTTGGGAAAGAAATAGAGCAAGCCAGCTATAGGATGGCTGTGAGAGCCAGTGTGGAGCTCACTGATGAGAAGCCTTCACCGTGAGGATAAACAGTACACATTTGAAGCAAAAGGCAGTAAGGATTCATGGCAAGTTCTTGGGCAGAGGAGGGCTGTGATTATTACACTATATTGGAATATTTATTATGCAGTAAGGAAGGGAGCTCTGGTGGCCTAAGGCATTTGACTGCTAACCAGAAGGCTGATGGTTCAAACCCATCAGCCACTCCTAGGAAGGAAGGTTGGGTAATCTACTTCCGTAGTGATACCACAATTTTTCCACAATGCAACAGCTCCCCATAATTCAGAAACGTTTGCAGCAGTATACTGACAGAGAATTTCCAGAGGTTCAAGCCGGATTCAGAAGAGGACGTGGAACAAGGGATATCATAGCTGTTGTCAGATGGATCTTGGCTCAAGGAAGGGAATACCAGAAAGATGTTTACTTGTGTTTTATTGACTATGCAAAGGCATTTGATTGTGTGGATCATGACAAATTA
>NW_006921679.1:10411212-10419494 GCF_000298275.1 Orycteropus afer afer | reverse complement strand
GAAGTGCAGCCAGAATGCTCCTTGGAAGCAAGAATGACCAGACTTCATCTTACCTATTTTGGTCATGTTGTAAGAAGGGACCATTCCCTGGAGAAGAATGTCATGCTTGGTAGGGTGGAGGGTTGATGAAAGAGGGGGAGGCCTTCAACGAGATGGATTGAAATGGTGGCTGTGATGATGGGCTCAAGTATAGCAGGGATCATGGAGCTGGCGCGGGATCGGGCAGTGTTTCGTTCTGCTGTGCATGGGGTGGTCGCTGTGAGTTGGGTCTAACTCGATGGCAGTGTGTTTGGTTTGGTTTATAGCATGGAGAGACTGGAGTCAAGAGAGCCATTAGGGGTCACTTGACACACTTAATTCAAATCCACATAAGAGGGGTGAAGATGGAAATAATAGGATAGAATTTGCAGACAATTCTGAGAGAGTGTCAGTAAGACAAGTGACTAGAATTACTGGGTTGAAAGGCAGATGGAGTGGCCAGGGAGGATAGGTGAGAAATGAGACCAGGTTTCCAGGAAGAGTCCAATTTTTTTAAGGTCTTTTCACAGAAGAATTTCATGTTCAAAATATTGAGTAACTTGCCCTGAGTCACAAAACAGTAAATGGTAGAATAAAGACATGGATCCCAGGCTGTTGACTTCAAAGCCTCTCTCTCTCCACCATTCATTCTCTTGTTTGGTTGGTTCATTCATTCATTCATTCATTTATCCAACAAATTATTGAGAACTGATTGTGTTCCAGGCATAATTCTAGGAGTAAAGACTTAGTCCTTAACCTCAAAGAATTTCCAGTCTAGTTGAGACTAGTTAAGAGACAGGCAAGCAATTCCACTGCAGTCAGACCATTGCTTTAGAGAGATCATTGTAGCAACACAGTAGAAGGAGACCTTGACTAGGCCTGGGAGAGCCAGAAAGAACTTTGAGGCAGAAGAAAAGTTTGACTTTGCTCTGAGATGTGAAAAATGCGTAGGAGTTATCCAGGCAGACATGGGGGAGATCCCTTCCAAGAAGAGAGACTAGAATGTTTAGGGAAGTACGAAGGAGCCAGACAAGTCTGGAAACCATACACAATTGGAGATTGCTGAGGGTCATCCATGGGACAGTTGTGTGAGATGAATTAGTGCAGGAGACAGGGCCCTAAGCACAGGGATCCCTTCAATTCCTGCAAAGGAATGAACTTTGTCCTATAGGTCTGGCCTTCCAGCTCTGAAATTAATAGATGCACTCAACTGTTCATTTCAATCCAGATAAATAAATAATGATTGTATAAGTTTCCTGTGGAAGTATAAGTTTATACAATCTTGTATAAGTTAATACAATCTTCTATAAGACTATAAGTTTCCTGTAAATATCAATTGAGGGAACTTTGGGGATAATCTTTGCCTTTAAACAAAGTCTTCAGGTAAAATCTTTATCCTCCAAGTAATGTTGTTGTTGTTGTTGTTGTTGTTATGTGCCAAGTCAGACCCGACTCATAGCAACCCCTCCTTGGGTTTCTGAGGCAGTATCACTACGGAAGTAGACTGCCCCATCTTCCTTCTGAGGAGTGGCTGGTGGGTTTGAACCGCCAGCCTTCTGGTTAGCAGTCAAGTGCCTTAGGCACTATGCCACCAGAGCTAGATAGAAATATGACAGACAGATAGATGGATATATGGAGAGAGAGAGAGGGAAGGAGGGAGAGAGAGAAGAATGGGTGGATGGATGGATGGATGGAAAGAAGGAAGGAAGGATGGTTGAATGAATGAATGGAAGGAAGGAAGGAAGGAAGGAAGGAAGGAAGGATGGATGGATAATTGTAGTTGAGTTGGCTCCAACTCATGGCACCCATACATCCAACAGAACAAAATGCTGCCCAATCCTCTGTTGTCCTCAGGACTCGGCATTTTTTAACCCATCATTAGAGCTGTTGTGCTTATCCATCTCACCAAGGGTCTCCCTCACTCTCAATGGTCCTCTACTTCACCAAACATGATGTCTTCCTCCAGCAATTGATCCCTCCTGATGACATGTCCCAAGCAAGTGAGTCAGACAATATTCTGTTGTGATCCATAAGGTTTTCATTGGCTAATTTTTCAGAAGTAGATCACCAAGCATTTCTCCTAGTCCGTCTTAGTCTGGAAGCTCCGCTGAGATCTTTCCACTACAGGTGACCCTGCTGGTATTTGAAATACTGGTGCCATAACTTCCAGCATCACGGCAACACATAACAAACTGGCAGATGAGTTGTGGAAGCAACCCGAAGCCACTGCTAATTCCACCAAGTGGAATTATGAATCTGCTCCCCAACTTCCCGGCAGGAATGTTTTCTAGGCATAGCCCCTGCAGAGAGTCTCTTTTTGTTCTTCTTCCTCTGAGGCATCAGCAAACCTCTTCATCACACTCTCTTTGGATCAAGGACCTCTGAGGCCTCCACATCTAATCTCCCAGAATCTTGAGACTAACAAACAAACCCCACTCATGCCTCTCACCTCGGCCATCCTAAGTCACTAGCAAAGATGCAGCCTTTTGGTGTCTTTGCATCCTCATACCATTCTGTGCTTCTTTCTCCTTGATTTCCTGGTAGTTACGTCCCTTGCTCCCAGTTATACACTACCATCCTCCAGATCAGCTGTAGCATCACGTTCAATCTCTTCCACCTCCTGTTGTTGTTGGCAGGCGCCATCGAGTCATCTCCAACTCAGAGTGACCCCATGCACAGCAGAATGAAACACCGCCAAGTCCTGCGCCAGCTCCACGACCCTTGCTATACTTCCCATCGCCGCAGCCACTGTGTCAATCCATCTCATTGAGAGCCTACCTCTCTTTTGTTGACCCTCCACTTTACCAAACATGACATCGTTCTCCAGGGGATGGTCCCTTCTGACAACATGACCAAAGTAGGTGAGATGAAGTCTGGCCATTCTCGCTTCCAAGGAACATTCTAGCTACACTTCCTCCAGGATAGATCTGTTACTACTTTTAGCAGTCCATGGTACTTTCAGCATTCTTTGCCAGCACCGCAACTCAAAAGCATCAACTCTTCTTTAGTCCTCCTTATTCATTATCCAGCTCTCACATGCACATGAGGTGATTGAAAATACCATGGCTTGTGTCAGGTGCACCTTAGTCCTCAAGGAGATATCTTTGCTCTTCAGCACTTGAAAGAGGTCCTTTGCAGCCAATTTGCCCAGTGCTATACATCATCTGATGTCCTGACTGCTGCTTCCGTTGGCATCAATTGTAGAACGAAGCAATGTGAAGTCTTTGACAACTTCAATCTTTTTTCCATTTATCGTGAGCTGCATACAGGTCCAGTTGTAAGGATTTTTGTTCTCTTCATATTGAGATGTAATCCATACTGCAGACTGCATTCTTCAGTCTTCATCAGTAAGTGCCTCAAGTCATCCTCACTTTCAGCAAGCAAAGTTGTGTCGTCAGCGTATCACAGGTTGTGAGTGATTCTTCCTCCAATCCTGATGCCACGTTCTTCTTCATATAGTCCAGTTTCTCAGATTATTTGCTCAGCATACAGGTTGAATAAATACGGTGAAAGGATAAGACCCTGATGCACTCTCTTCTTGATTTTAAACCATGCAGTGTCCCCTTGTTCTGTTCAAATGACAGCTTCCTGGTCTATGTACAGGTTCCTCATGAGTACAATTAAGTGCTCTGGAATTCCCATTCTTCTCAATGTTATCCACAATTTGTTATAATCCACACAATCAAATGCTTTTACATAGTCAATAAAACACAAGTGAACATCATATTCTTTGCTTTGAGCCAAGATCCATCTGACACCAGCAGTGATATCCTTGTTCCATGTCCTCTTCTGAATCCAGCTTGCATTTCTGGAAGTTCTCTGTCAACAGACTGCTGCAACCATTTCTGAATTATCTTCAGTAAGGTTTTACTTCCATGTGACATTAATGACATTGCTCGATAATTTCCACAGGCTGTGGGATCACCTTTCTTTGGAATGGGTACAATATGGTTCTCTTCCAATCAGTTGGCCAGGTAGCTGTCTTCCAAATCTCTTGGCACAGCCAAGTGAATGCCTCCAGTGCAGTATCTGTTTGTTGAAACATCTCAGTGGGTATTCTGTCAGTTCCTGGAGCCTTGTTCTTCACCAATTCCTTCAGTGCAGCTTCAACTTCTTTCTTCAATACCATTAGTTCTTGAACATATGCCACCTCCTGAAATGGATGAAGATTGACCAGTTCTTTTTGGTACAGTGACTCTGTGTATTCCTGCCATCTTCTCTTGATGTTTCCTGCATCATTCAATATTTTGCCCATAGAATCTTTCAATATTGCAACTCGAAGCTTACATTTTTTTCCTCAGCTCTTTCAGCTTGAGAAATGTCAAGCATGGTCTTCCTTGTTGGTTTTCAGACTCCAGGTCTTTGCACATTTCATTATAGTAATTGGCTTTGTCTGCTAGAGCTGCTCTTTGAAATTCTTCTGTTCAGCTCTTTTGTCTTGTCATTTCTTCCATTTGCTTTAGCTACTGTCCATTCAAGGGCAAGTTTCAGAGTTTTCTCTGACATCCATTTTTTTTTTCTTCCTTTCTCATCTTTTTAATAACTTCTTGCTTTCTTCATGGATGATGCTCTTAGTGTCACTCCACAATTCTTTTGGTTTTTGGTCATTGGTGTTCAGTGCATCAAATCTATTCTTTTGATGGTCTCTAAATTCAAAAGGGATATATTCAAGGTCATATTTTGGCACTCATGGGCTTATTTTAATTGTCTTCAACTTCAAGTTGAACTTGCATATGGACAGCTGATGGTCTGTTCCACAATCAGCCCCTGGCCTGGTTTTGGCTGAAGATATTGAGCTTCTCCATTGCCTCTTGCCACAGATGTAGTGAATTTGATTCCTGTGTACTCCATCTGGCAAAGTCCACATGTATTGCCAGTTTGTGTTGTTAAAAAAAGGTATTTGCAATAAATAAATCATTGGTCTTGCAAAATTCTATCATGCAATCTCCAGCATTATTTCTGTCACCAAAGCCAAATTTTCTGACTACCAGCAATTCTTCTTTATTTCCAACTTTCGCATTCCAGTCACCAGTGATAATTAACACGTCTTGATTGCATGTTTGGTCAATTTCAGACTGCAGACGTTGATAAAAATCTTCAATTTCCTCATCTTTGGCTTTGGTGGTTGGTGTGTAAGTTTGAATAATAGTTGTATTAACTGGTCTTCCTTGTAGGTGTAAGGATATTATCCTATCAGTGACAGCATTGTACTTCAGGACAGATCTTGAAACATCCTTTGCAATGATGAATGCCACACCATTCCTCTTTGAATTGTCATTCCCAGCATAGTAGATCATATCGTTGTCTGATTCAAAATGGCCCAAACCAGTCCATTTCAACTCACTAATGCCTAGGATAGCAATCTTTATGTGTTCCATTTCATTTTGACAACTTCCAATTTTCCTGGATTCATACTTTATAGATTCCATGTTCTAATTATTAATGGATGTTTGCAGCTATTTCTCCTCAATCTGAGCTGTGCCACGTCAGCAAATGGAGGTCCTGAAAGCTTTACTTTATCCGTATCATTAAGGTTGGTTCTACTCTGATGAGGCAGCTCTTTCCCACTCATATTTTGAGTGCCTTCTGACCTAAGGGGCTCATCTTGCTGCACTGTATTGGACAATGTTTCTGGGCTATTCATTAAATTGCCCAGTAATGTATTGGACAGTGTTTCTCTGCTATTCATAGGTTTTCCCTGGCCAAGTCGTTGAGGAGTGGATGGCCTCTTCCTTCTTCCTAGTCTGTCTCAGTCTGTGAGCCGCATTGAAACCTGTGCACCATGTGCAACCCTCTGGCATTTGAAACACCAGTGGCACAGCCTCCAGCCTCACAGCAATGCACAAGCCACCACAGTATGACAAACTGACAGACAAGTTCATCTCCCTTATCTGTTCGAAACCTCTCCGCCCTCGCCTCACCTGGATCCTACCTGGATCCTGCTGCTTTGTTATCCCCAGTGTTCCCTCCCTTTCCTGCCTCTTTCCTTTCCACCTCCTGGCCTTACCAGAAATCTGGCCAAGCGGAGTGGAGACTCCTCTCTCCTTTATACACTGAACCTCTCAGTAGCAACATCCCATCCTTGCTCTCTGTTGTTTCTTCAAACCATTCCTCTGCCGCTCTCATGCATACACTTCTCCTTTGATGTCCAGGCCCTGTTGTTGTTATGTGCCTTCAAGTTGGACCAGACTCATAGAAACCCCTCCTTGGGTTTCTGAGGCTGTTAGTCTTCACAGAAGCAAAGCCCAAACCACACCCACTGGATGCAAAGTCCAAACCAAATTCACTGCCATTGACTTGACTTGACTCATAGTGACCCCTCCTTGGGTTTCTGAGGCTGTCAGTCTTCACAGAAGCAAAGCCCAAACCAAATTCACTGCCATTGACTTGACTTGACTCATAGTGACCCCTCCTTGGGTTTCCGAGGCAGTATCACTACGGAAGTAGGTTTGCCCAGTCTTCCTTCCGAGGAGTGGCTGGTGGGTTTGAACCACCAGCCTTCTGGTTAGCAGTCAAATGCCTTAGGCACTATGCTACCAGAGCTCCTTTGATACCCAGGCCTTACTCACCATCTATATTGCTGTTGTTTTGGCCTTCTTAATCCCCAGGTCCTATTCATTGAAGACTTTGACACCTCATTCACACAATGCTCTTCTTGACCCACTTCCCACCCTCATTCTGGGAGACTCCAATCCTCATGGAAAGACTCATATAACATTCCAGCCAAGGCACCAATGACCTAATGACCTTTCCTCTCCTTTCCTTTCTCACTCCTATGGCCACAGTTTGAACTTCATCATCACCCAGAATTGCTTCCCTTCTGAAATCTAATACGTGATTGTCCTACCCTTGGCCATAACCTGCTTTATCAATTAGTCTCTCATCATGGTCTCTGAGCCCCCCTAGACCCCTGAGCTCTCTTTTCTCCTGTTAATTCTACCACTATGACCCATTGTTCCCCATCCAGTCTAGTACCTAAGGGTCATTACTGTCTCTGCTCCATTGAAATAACTGTAAACATCCTCACCACCTTGCCTTTCTACCACACCCTCCCTGTTACATCCAGATCACTCCAGCCATCTTGGCTACCACACATAGGCAGCTCAGCGCTCATGCAGAGAAAATCACATAACTGTTTTAGATACATGGTGCTGCAGATGTGTGGCGTCCGACCCTCAGTGCCGATGGTATTTCAGAGATTAGATCCCTTTCCAGTACCATACAGTGGCCATTCCAACATTCACTTCTTTCCTCAAGGCCACTGAGAATGAGAGTGTCCACGCTCAGCTTCCTGCGCCTCAACCTTCAAAATGACCCATCTCTGAACTTACCCTCTACTTCCTTCCTGCATTTCCAGAGGAAAAGTTGCCCACTACCTGTTTCTATCCTTCCTGTCTCCTCTGTGACTAAGACCTTTCCTCCTTGATCCCCTCTACTATATTTTCAACTTCTTCTGCTTCACTGGTTTCTTTGAAATTGTTGTCATTGTTGTTATGTGCCGTTGACTCAGACCCGACTCATAGCGACCCCTCCTTGGGTTTCCAAGGCAGTATCACTACGGAAGTAGATTGCTCAACCTTCCTTCTGAGGAGTGGCTGGTGGGTTTGAACCACCAGCCTTTTGGTCAGCAGTCAAATGCCTTAGGTACTACACTGCCAGAGCTCCCTTCTTTGAAATAGCCTATGAAATTTGCCAAGCCTACAGCCACTCCTCAGAAGGAAGGTTAGGCAATCTACTTCCGTGGTGATACTGCCTCGGAAACCAAAGAAGGGGTTGCTGTGAGTCAGGGCCGACTCGATGGCACATAACAACTACAACATTTAATATTCTGAGTCCTTGGGTGGGATAATTGAGTAAAGAGCATGGCTGCTAACTGAAAGAGTGGAGGTTCAAGTTCGCTCAGCTGTGCTTTGGAAGAAAGGCCTGGATCTCTTCTTCTGAAAAAACAGCCGTTGAAAATGCTATGGAGCAGAGTTCTACTCTGACACACATAGGGTCGTCATGAGTTGGAACTGACTTGATAGCAGCTGGTGGTGGTGGTGGTGGTATTCAAAATGTTAAAGAATAAATACTTTGACCTTCCATCTCTCCCCACCTATTTTTTTGTTTGTTTGTTTGTTTTTATAATTTTATTTTGATTTGGGTGAAGATTTACAGAGTAAATTCACTTTTCATACAGCAGTTCACATATACTTTGTCTCATGTCATTGACAAAAATTTACAGTGCAACAGCTCCCCTCCCACTTCCTCCCCATAGTTACCTC
>NW_006921679.1:10404221-10410832 GCF_000298275.1 Orycteropus afer afer | reverse complement strand
TAGTTCTTCTGGTCTCATAGTTGTGTAGGTTGCAGATTGGATGGTGTACCAGTCGCTAGGACTGATTGTTTCCATTAATTTTGATTTTCTTCTTCTTGACAAGGAGAGACCCATTGTTGCATCTAGATGGCAGCTTGCTAGCTTTTAAGATCCCAGTCGCTACTCGCCAAAGTAGGAGGTTCCCCACCTATTTTTTTGCTACTGTTTCTCTCTTCCATTTCACAGCCAGACTGTCCATGTCCACTGTCTCATTCTCTCCATCTCACTTATTCTTGGCCCTCTGCAGTCAGACTTCGCCATCACAGCTTCACAGCAAACACCCTGACAGATGACACCAATGATCTCCTATTTGGCAGTTCCAGTGGACTTGGTCTTGTCTTCATCCTGTTTGACTTTCATGTGGCATTTAGCAGTGTTAACCACTCTCGTTCTCTGGAAATTCTCATGTTCTTTGGCTCCTCCGGTCCATCTCCTGCCTCTCTGACATTATTTCTCAGCTTCTGTTAAGGTTTCCTATTCCCTGCTCACCCCTTACATAATTACATGCACTCCTTAGTCACTCTGTGTGATCACCCTGAGAAATCTCATTCATTCCTTGGCTTCAATTGCCTTTTATGTGTGAATTACTTTGAACCACACATCCAATCTAATCTCTTTTGAAAGTTTAGTTCTGTGAATTCAATTTCCTTCTAGATAACTCCATTAGAACTGGACCCAATAAAGCTTAACATGTTCCAAACTGAATTCACTCTTCCTTCCCAAACTTGCATGTACTTTGCATTTTTAATCTTGATGATAGCCACCACTGACTCACCCAAGCCAGACTCGCTTCATCATTCTCTTCCCCAGCACCCTCAAAAACATTCTGCCCAGTTCAGTCCCATTCATAATTCCCATAAATCTCCCTTCTACATCACGTTAATGCACGGAACTAAACCCAAGGTCTGAGCCTTTATCTTATCATGCTTGGTAAAGTAGAGGGTCAATGAAAAAGGGGAAGGCCCTCAACAAGATGGATTGACACAGTGGCTGCAACGACGGGCTCAGGTACAGCAGGGATTGTGGAGCTGGCAAGAACTGGGCAGTGTTTTGTTCAGCTGTACATAGGGTCATACATAGGGTCACTATGAGTTGGAGATGACTCAACGGCACCTAACAACAACAACTTATCTGAGTGACTGCAATAGTCTTCTAAATGGTCTCTCAGCCATTTAGTTCAGCTGTCACCACCCTCTGACCTCTCCTCCCCTGTGCTTCCAGAGTAATATTTACAAAATACAAAACTGAATGTTTGTCATCTCACCTACTTTGGTCACCTTGTCAGAAGGGACCATTCCCTGGAGAAGGATATTATGCTTGGTAGAGTGGAGGGTCAACTAAAAAGGAGAAGTCCCTGGGATCTTAAAAGCTAGCAAGCTGCCATCTAGATGCAAAGATGGGTCTCTCCTCGTTCAGAGCAAAGAAGAATGCAGGAAACCAAAATTCATGGAAAGTTAGTCCTAGTGACTGGTACACCATCCAATCTGCAGCCTATATGACTATGAGACCAGAAGAACTAGATGGTGCCCGACTACCACTGTCATCCACTTTGAAGGGGATCTATGTAGGAGATCCTTGATAGAGAGGAAGAACAATGTGGAACAAAACTCAAAATCATTTTGAGGAAAAAAAGGGGTGGGGACCAGGTTTGCGGGTCCGATAGAGCCTGGTGGAACCACTGAGACTATGGCCCCTAGCTGCCCTTCAGGTCTGGAATTGAACCCACTCCTGTGGTTTCCAGCCAAACAATGTACAGGCATGTGAGTTAAACATTTACCTCAAGTAGACACATGACCTGGAGAGAACAATCATGGGAGAAGGAAGGGCTGCTTATGCACAGGGAGGCAGCTCAGGGGGCAGGAGTGTATGGAGGGATGGACACTGGGAAGTGGTAACTATGGGGAGGAAGTGGGAGGGGAGCTGTTGCATTGTGGTAAACTGTGGTCAATGACATGAGACAAAGTATATGTGAACCAATGTATGGAAAGTGAATTTGCTCTGTAAATCTTCACACAAATCATGATTAAGAAAAAAAAAAAGAGAAGTCACTCAATGAGATGGACTGACACAGTGGCTACAATGATGGGCTCAGGTATAGCAAGCATTGTGAGGCTGGTGCAGGACTGGGCAGTGTTTCATTCTGTTGTACAGAGGGTCACTATGAGTTAGAGCCAACTCAGCGGCACCTAACAACAACAACACCAGCTTCTCTTTGTCTGTAAGATAAAATGGGGGCACCTTGGTTTGTCATGTGAGATCCTTCGAGACCAGCCCCCATTCACTTTACATCCCTGCCTGTGCTCTTCCTGGAACTTCATGTTCCAACCAACCACTTGTGTTTCCTGGAATATGTCTGGCTATTTCCAGCTTCTGTGGCTTTGTTTTGCACTGGCTGCCTATAATTGCTTTTCTCTCCTTCATTACTTGACAAATAGCTGTCTATCATTCAAGGCTTGGCTCAAATCCCACCTAGCCTTCTCTCCTTCCCCTAGTTAGAACCAACCTCCCTCTATCCTGTGTACACATCTAGACATACAGCACTTGGCAATTCTTTCTGTTCTTGTTATTTTAATGATAGTAAATATATATGTAACAAAGCATGTATTCTCTTAACATTTTTTACATGTACAATTCAATGCTGCTAATTATGGTCATCATGTCTATCAACTATAACATTATTCATTTCCAATTTTTTCCATTGTCCATTTCCATAAACAATAACCTCCCCTTTCCATCTTTCTCCTCCTCTGGTAATCACTTATAAACTTCTGTCTCTATACCTTGCCTTTCCTATAAGTGGGATCATGCAATATTTGCCCTTTGGGATCTGACTTATTTTACTCAGTGTAATGTTTTCAAGGTTCAGCCATGTCATAGCATTTGTTAGAACTCCATTTCTCTGTATGGCTGAATAATATTCCATTGTATGTATGTGCCACATTTTGCTTATCCATTCATCTGCTGATGAACATTTAGACTATTTTTACCTTTTGGCTACTGTGAATAGTGCTGTGATGAATATTGGCCACTGGTGTAGTGATATCATGCAAGATTCCCATTCTTGGGAGCTCTGGTAGCGTAGTGCCTAAGGGACTTGACTGCTAACCAGAAGCCTGGCGGTTCAAACCCACCAGCCACTCCTCAGAAGGAAGATGGGGCAATCTACTTCTGTAGTGATACTGTCGCAGTAACCCAAGGAGGGGTCGCTATGAGTTGGGGCCGACTCGACGGCACATAACAACAACAATAACAACAGGAGCTCTGGTGGCACAGTGCCTAAGGCATTTGTCTACTAACCAGAAGGTTGGTGGTTCAAACCCACCAGCCACTCTGCAGAAGAAAGATGGGGCAATCTACTTCCATAAAGATTTACCACCTTGGGAACCCAATGGGGATCGCTATGAGTTAGAACCGACTCAAGAGCAGTTTGTTTTTTGGTTTTATGTATTAAAATATATCTGTAAGCTTATTGTAATCTTTCCAACCTCCAAAGATAAATAAATATTTGAGTTATAAAGATACTGATAATAAAAGGTAACGATGATGAAAACTAGAACAAACAAAAATGATGTATTCAACTTACATCAGAACCAACTTACAATGGAGAAACCTGATTGTGTTTTTATTTGCCATTGTTTAGTTTTGGTTTATAGTGGTGGTTGTTTTTCTTTTTCTTTTTTTTTAAATTAATTTATTATTTTTTTAATTGTGATTTGGGTGAAGATTTACAGAGCGAATTCACTTTGCATACAGCAGTTCACATTTACTTTGTCTCATGTCATTGACCACAGTTTACCCCAATGCAACAGCTCCCCACCCACTTCCTTCCCATAGTTACCTCTTCCCAGTGTCCATCCCTCCATACACTCCTGCCCCCTGAGCTGTCTACCTGTGCATAAGCAGCCCTTCCTTCCCCCATAATTGTTCTCTCCAGGGCGTGTGTCTACTTGAGGTAAATGTTCAACTCATATGCCTGTATTTTGTTTGGCTGGAAACCACAGGTGTGGGTTCAGTTCCAGACATGAAGGGTAGCTAGGGGCCATAGTCTCAGTGGTTCCACCAGGCTCTATTGGACCAGCAAACCTGGTCCCCACCTTTTTTTTTTTTTTGTCCTCAAAATGATTTTGAGTTTTGTTCCACATTGTTCTCCCTCTCTATCAAGGATCTCCTACATAGATCCCCTTCCAAGTGGATGGCAGTGGAGTGGTGGTTGTTTTTCGTGTTTGTAAACTCCAGGGTCTGAAGAGGTCTGACCTTGGAGACCATGGCAAGTCTTAGGTTTGGTGAAGGTCAGAATTTTACTTATTGAAATATCCATGCATGCAGGCATAATTAAGAGTAAACAATATGAGATTTATTCAACCAAGGTTAATCTGATGTCCATGAGATGAGATTAAAAAAAAAACAACTCACTACCATCGAGTCAGACCCAACTCATAGCGACCCCTCCTTGGGTTTTCGAGGCAGTATCACTATGGAAGTAGATTGCCCAACCTTCCTTCCGAGGAGTGGCTGGTGGGTTTGAACCGCCAGCCTTCCAGTTAGTATCAAGTGCCTTAGGCACTATACTACCAGCGCTGCCCAGAGTGAGATAGCAAGTTAAAATACTAATCAGTTGGGGCCACAGAAGAGCAGACAGCAAGACTAGAGCTATGTGCACAGGAAGAGCAGACATTGCCCCAGTTCTGTGTCTCTTCTTCACCAGGACAGAGGGGTACTCAGGGTGGTGGCATCGCTCAGCCTGGTAAGGAGTATGGGACAGAGGAGGAAGAGGCTGGTGGCTTTGGATGGGTTGTCCATTGGTTCAGTGGTCTACAATCTGAAGCCTACATCAGTGGTTACAGCTGAGGCCTTTGTCCTCACACGGTCAAATAAAGGTCCTGGCAGGGGGAGCAACTGGCCAGCACTGCTTATCTTGGGCTGATCCAAATAGCTCACTCCCGAAACTCCAAACTCATTGCTGTTGAGTCGATCTCGACTTACAGAACTGATCTACAGGGTTTCCAAGGCTGTCAATCTTTACCAAACAAAGCCCAAACCAAAACACTGCCATGGAGTTGATTGTGACTCACAGCGACCCTAGAGGACGGAGTGGAACTGTGTTTCCAAGGCTGTATTCTTTAGAGAAGCAAAGCCTAAACCAAACCCACTTCCACTGTGCCATTTCCCACTCACAGCGCACCTAGAGAACAGAGTGGAACTGCCTCATAGGGTTTGCTAGGCTGTCAGTCTTTACAGAAGCAAAGCCCAAACCACACCCACTGCCATGGAGTCGATTCTGACTCACAGCGCCCCTAGAGGACAGAGTGGAACTGCCCCACAGGGTTTCTGAGGCTGTCAATCTTTACAGAAGCAGACTGCCTTATCTTTCTCCTGCAGAGCGGCTGGTGGGTTCAAATCACTGCCCCACTAGAGCTCCTTTTACTAAAGTAAGGCACCTGTTCTGAATTACCTACAAATCCACAGTCAGAAATGGATCTCATTCATCCCCATGGGCCTGCTTGCGCTTTTGTCCCCATTCTAAAAATAAAGAAATAGACTGAAGCCAATTAACTTACTTTGGTGGTGGATCCAGGACTTCAGCCAGGTATGCCATACTCCCAAGCACATACCTAGTGCCTCCCAGCACTGCTGACGGTGAACCCTCAATGCCAGAGACCCCCTTTAATTTTTCTCTGTATCCTCCCCTCCCAGGACCTAGAGGAGTAGCCTTCTGCCATCCATGTTTGCTGAGTGATTGCAGATTGGATTGGCCATGAGTTGGGGAAGAGGACAGAGATGACCACCAAGGGGAGAAAGGAAACACGTGAGATTAAGGTCAGCCTCGGCAGCGTAACAGGACTTCAACAGGACTTCTGGGCTGGCTTCTCAAACAAGCCAGGATTACAGTGTTTCTAGAGACACCCTTAAGATACAACTTAAAAAAAAAAAAAAAAAACCAGAAAACCAGTGGTCAAAGAGTTGACCCCAAGTCATAGTGCTCCCATGTGGGTCAGAGCAGAGCTCTATGCCCCACAGCATTTTCAATGTCTGATTTCCTGGAAGTAGAATGCCAGGAAGGTGCCCTGGTGGTGCAGCAGTAAAAGTACTTGCCTGTTGACCAAAAGGCAGTGGTTCAAACCCACCAGCCGCTCTGTGGGAGAAAGATGTAGTCTGCTTCCATCAAGATTGACAGCCTTGGAAACTCTATGGGGCAGTTCCTCTCTGTCCTCTAGGGGTGCTGGGAGTCAGAATCGACTCCATGCAGTGGGTTTGGTTTGGGCTTTGCTTCAGTAAAGATTGACAGCCTTGGAAACCCTGTGGGGCAGTTCTACCCTGTCTTCCCTCTAGGGGCGCTGTGAGTCAGAATTGACTCAGTGGCTGTGGCTTTGGTCGGGGCTTTGCTTGGGTAAAGATTACAGCCTTGGAAACCCTCTGGGGCAATTCCACTCTGTCCTCTAGGGGCGCTGTGAGTCAGAATCGACTCCACAGCAGTGGATGTGGTTTGGGCTTTGCTTCTGTAAAGATTGACAGCCTTGGAAACCATCTGGGGCAGTTCCACTCTGTCCTCTAGGGGCGCTGTGAGTCAGAAT
>NW_006921679.1:10398867-10403426 GCF_000298275.1 Orycteropus afer afer | reverse complement strand
TTGGTCATGTTGTCAGAAGGGACCATTCCCTGGAGAAGGATGTCATGCTTGGTAAGGTGGAGGGTCGACAAAAGAGGGGAAGGCCCTCAATGAGATGGACTGACAATGGCTGTGGCGATAGGCTCAGGTACGGCAGGGATTGTGAGGCTGGCATGGGACCGGGCAGTGTTTCTTTCTGTTGTACATGGGGTCGCTATGAGTCAGAGCCGACCCAACAGCACTGAATAACAACAGGTCAGTACCGAGAGGTCTAGAGGAAAGGTTATGGCCTGACATATGTGTAAGTCATGGGGTTCCTGAATATTGAGACATTCTTTCCCAACACAGACACGACTGGCCCAGAATTCAGATACTCTTCTTCTTTCCCAGCATTGCTCTGGGTGCTGGAGAGGAGATGCAGGCTCTTAAACATCTTTGACTAGTGGGCTAGCTCAGCAGGATTCAGAGAGTGCTAGAGTGTTCTCTGTAATATATCAGACAGTGTCTCACTGCCATTCATAAGGTTTGCATACTCTCTAATAATACTTTGTCCATATTCTTTCTTGACTATGATCAAACGAGAAAACAAAGACAAAAACAAAAAAAGATGCACCAAGCACCAAACCTCAGTAGACGCATGAGGGGAACATTCCCGCTTCTGTTGATGAGAAAATGGGATGTGTCATTACTTACCTGTCATTATTTGTGCAGGTGATAATAGCTGTATAAGCCACGTGGATTCTTTAAGAAACTGGTCACTGGGCCCCAGGATGAGCTCAGAGAACTTCTAGAGAAAAAGAAGGCAGGAGCCTGCTTAGAAAGGGGCAAAAGAGACCCCCCGGGTCCCTGAATGTGGAAATTACTGAGCAATATCATTAATATCACACACAAGCAAAATTGTCTTATTTGCTAAAGATAAAAACGGTTGCACACTGTGGAAAGCAATATGGCGATTCCTTAGAAAGTTGGAATTGGAGAAACCATTTGATCCAGCAATCCCATTACTAGGTATATATCCTAGAGAGGTGAGAGCCAGGACAGGAACAGACACATGCACGCTCATGTTCATCACAGCATTATTTACAGCAGCAAAAGATGGAAACAACCTACATGTCCATCAGTGGAAGAGTAGATGACCAAACTATGGTACATACACATACTGGAATGCTATGCAGCACTAAAGAATAATGTAGAGTCTGCAAAACACTGCATAACATGGATGAACTTGGAGGACATTATGCTGAGTGAAGTAAGTCAATCACAGAAAGACAAATATAGTATTAGTTCACTGTTGTGGAGGGTCAAGGAAAGGTTTATATATGGAGGGCAACTTTCTTTGTTGGTTGCCAGGGGTGGGAGGGGAAGGGAGGAAACACTGCAAAAAAAAAAAAAAAATGCATCGACCCATGTCACTTTAGTTTTTTGTATTTCACGGTGCATAAATTATATTTCAATAAAATGCATTTTAAAAAAAATGGTTACAGCAATGCATAGACAGGGAGCTGCCAGGAATTGAAGCCAGAAGACATGGAAGGAGGGATGTCACTGCTGACGGATCTTTGCTGACAGCAAAGAATACGCGATAGATGTCTGCCTGTGTTTTATTTGCAAGGCATTCGACTGTGTGGATCCTAACAAATTACAGATACTATTGTGAGGAATTGGAACTCCAGAACACTTCATTGTGCTCATGAGGAACCTGTACATAGACCAAGTGGCAGTTGTTTGAACAGAACAAGGGGATACCACATGGTTTAAACTCAGAAGGGTGTGCATCAGGGCTGAATCCTTTCCCCACACTTATTCAATCTGTATGCTGAGCAAATAATCCAAGAAGCTGGACTATATGAAGAAGAATGCGGCATCAGGATTGGAGGAGACTCATTAACAACCTGAGATACACAGACAACACAACCTTGCTTGCTGAAAGTGAAGAAGACTTGAAGCACTTGAAGATGAAAGGTTATACAGTCTGCAGTATGGATTACAACCCAATATAAAGAAAATGAAAATCCTCACAATTGGACCAATGAGTGGCATCATGATAAATGGAGAAAAGATTGAAATTGTCAAAGATTTCATATTACTTGGTTCCACAATCAACACCCATGGAAGCAGCAGTCAAGACATTAGACGATGTATCGCACTGGGCAAATCTGCTGCAAAAGACTTCTCTCTAAAGAGCAAAGATGTCACTTTGAAGACTAAGGTGCACCTCACCCAACAAAAAAACAAAACAAAACTTCTGCCATCAAATCGGATCTGACTCATAGCAACCCCTCCTTGGGTTTCCGAGACGGTATCACTATGGAAGTAGATTGCCCAATCTTCCTTCTGAGGAGTGGCTGGTGGGTTTGAACCGCCTGCCTTCTGGTTAACAGTCAAGTGCCTTAGGCACTACGCCACCAGAGCTTCTATCCCAAGCCATGGTATTTTCCAGTTCCCCATATGTATGTGAGAACTGGACAGTAATAAAGAAGACTGAAGAAGAATTATGGTGTTGGCAAAGAATATCGACCATACTTTGGACTGCCAGAAACGCAAACAAACCTGTCTTAGTGAGATCCAGCCAAAAGCTCCTTCGAAGTGAGATTGGCAAGACTTTGCCACTCTTGCTTTGGTCACGTCATCAGGAGACACCACTCCCTGGAGAAGGATGTCATGGTTGGTAAAGCGAAGGTCAGCAACAAAGGGGAAGACCGTCAATGAGATGGATGGACACTGGCTGCAACCATGGACCCAAACATAGCAACGGTTGAGAGGCTGGTGCAGGACCCAGCAACGTTTCATTCCGTTGAACACAGGGTCAGTATGAGTCAGGACCGACTCAGCAGCACCCAACAACAAAATAAGGTTCCTCAAGGGCACAAGTGATTGGTGCTGGGACACTAACAAAGGCTGGGGGTTCAAAACCACCCAGCACCAGAGTACAAGAAAGGCGTGGAGGTCACAGAGAGACCCCCATGACAGAGTAGAATTGCCTCCCAGGGTTTTCTGTGCTGTTATCTTTCAGGGAGCAGGTCACCAGGTCTCTCTCCCGTGGAACCACTGGGTGGGTCTGAACTGCCAACCTTTTGGTTAGCAGCCCAGCACTTAAACGTTGTACCAGCAGGGCTCCTTGTAGTTAAGATACAGCCCAGAATTATACTCTGTAACACACAGAGACACCCTGAGTCAGAAGGGACTCCTCTGGCAACTGGTTTTGTTTGGCTTTTGTCTGACTAAAGGCCTCTAAGAGAACCAGCCAGTGAAACCCTACGGTGGACAAACGAACTCCATCCCATCCTCAACCATGTTGCTCCCCACGGCAGCTAACCACAGAAGTCCCTTGTTACTCTAAAGGCACCCCTAGTACCAGTGGCGTACCAGCACCCGGGCACACGTTAGAAATGCAGTGTCAGGCCCCACCCACCGCACCCTGCCCTATCTGATTCTGCATTTTATGCTGGATTTTGACCAGATCCCTGGGCGATATTCCCAATGCACACTAACGTTTGCGAACCAGCGTTCAGGGGACAAGGCCTCCTCACAGTCTGGGCTGGAAGAGGGCGGGGCTGGAGAGTGGTGACCTCTTCAATGGCGCTGCAGCAGTGGGGGTCAGGCACCACGGGGCGCGCGCCACCGAGGCTCTGTTGTTATTGCACCCGGGCGGGTTGATGTCAGATTCCAAGCAGGAGGAGTGTGACTGGGGGTGAGCCGAGGAAGCGCGTCCCGGGCCCTCCAGCTGAGCCGAGGTATGTGGGTTCGGGTCTCAGGTCGGTCACTTTAGCTGAGCTTCTATACCAAAGGAGAAGTGATTGAAGGTGCTTCGTATGAGGGTTAAATGAGTGAACACGTGTAAAACATTTAGCAGGGCCTGACATAGCCACCTGCTCAGAAAATCCAGCTATTAGTATGATCTCCCGCATGTCACGTTCCCATCAACATCCCTGCTGTCAGGGGAGGCCCTGACTGCTCAGCTCTCTGCTACCCATGGCCCCAGCCCGAGTTTCCCTATTTCCCATCTGTGGGGGTTAAGCTTGTGTGTCAACTTGGCTGGGCCTGGTT
This sequence comes from Orycteropus afer afer, assembly GCF_000298275.1. Lineage (NCBI taxonomy): Eukaryota > Metazoa > Chordata > Mammalia > Tubulidentata > Orycteropodidae > Orycteropus > Orycteropus afer. The sequence continues at coordinate 10,399,400 of NW_006921679.1, read as the reverse complement.
GAGGGGCTGGGCAGCTGGATGAAGTATTCCCCATGATGAGACTGGTCATCAACTCCATGGTGGAATCTACTGTGAGCAGCTGAGTAGTTGCCTTAGGGATGTGGTCTGCTTCCTGTATTTAAGGAGAAGCCTTGGGGAACGGTCTCTAGCATATGGCACCTTGAACCCTGCGTGTAGCTGTGTCATTGTTCAGCAGCCTGTCATGCTCTGCCGACCTTGGGACTTTCAATGGCCTTGAATTAATGGCCTGCCGTGTTGTTCCGGTTACCTAGTGCCACTCTGACAGGAATATACTACAAATGGCATGGCTTAAACGAACAGGGATTTATTCTCTCACAATTTGGAGGCTTTTAAGTCCAAGTTCAAAGTGCCAGGCTCTAGGGGCTGGGGGAAAGCCCCTCAACCTTGGGGTCCAGCTCTGCCTCCTGCTCCCGGCCCACTGGAGCTAGAGGCGTTTCTTCACTCAGACAGCTGCTGGCTGCTGAGGCTGAGAAGCCCCAAGGTTGATAAATAAAAAGGCACAATTAGCTATT
>NW_006921679.1:10393290-10397672 GCF_000298275.1 Orycteropus afer afer | reverse complement strand
GTAGATCCCACCATGGAGTTGATTGCCAGTCTCCTCATGGGGAATAACTACCACCACCTGCCCAGCCACTCAACCAGGCCCAGTCAAGTTGACACACAAACATAACTACCACACATGTGGTTTGGTAATATCGGGACTGTGCCTTTTTACTTGTCAACCTTGGGCTTGTCAGTCTCAGGAGCCAGCAGCTGAGTGAAGAAATGCCTCCAGCTTCAGCAGGCCTAGAGCAGGAGGCGGAGCTGAAGCCCAAGGTTGAAGGGCTTTCACTCAGCCCCTAGAACCTGGCATTTTGAACTCGGACTTAAAGCCTCCAAAATTGTAAGAGAATAAAGTCCTATTTGTTCAAGCCATCCAATTTGTGGTATCTTCTGTTCAAGTGGCAGTAGGTAACCGAAACACCGTTTCATCTGGGGGCCTCACTGAACGCCCCCTTCCTTCTTGACACACTGCCACAAACCAGCCATCCTCAGCCCCTCTGGTCCTTTGAATAACTCAGGGAGCTTTATTTTGAAAAGCCAACATCTGAGCCCCTCCATCATGCATATTAATCAGAGGGGACAGGGCGCCAGGCACTGGTATTTTGAAATATGCTTCCTGGGTGATTATAATGTGCAGCTGGGGTTGAGAACCATTGCTTGGTCCTACAATTCCTGGAAATTTGGGGAAGTGGAGGGAGACGATGATGGGTCCACCAACTTCTTATCTCAGAGCTACTGCTTCTGTGCCCGGAAATGAAACATCTCTCCTATGTTTCTACACACACACACACAGAGGACACGTGGGGATCATAGGAGCACAGAAAAGACGTTAAGACTACACATCATGTGAACAGAGACTGGAATCTTAGAAGCTCTCGAGTAGCCATCTAAGATGCAATTACTGGTATCCCCTCATCGGAGCAAGGAAGAGTGAAGAAAATCAAAATCATCGAAGCAGTTTGAGGATATGATGAATCATGTAGACCTCAGCCTTCACAACTCTGAGATCAGAAGAGATAGATGGTGCCCGGCTGCCAATGCCAACCACTCAGAAAGGGATCAAAATTGGAGATCATGGATAGAGGAGGAGGAAAAATGTGGAACAAAATTCAAAAACACAAAAATGACCAGAATTACTGGTTACCAACTCGGAGGCCCGGGCTACCAGGAAGGCTTCTCAGAGCAGCAAGGAGAGGCAAAAGCGGTCACTCCATTATTCCTTCAGAGACTGGTGGAACCCCTGAGACTATGGCCTTGGGTTACCCTTTGGGCCTAGAAATGGACTCACTTTTTGTGGACTGGCTCTCAGCCCAACAGTAAAAAGACCTACAAGCAGAACACCTACCCCAGGGTGATGCACCCCTTAGATCAATCAGCCATGAGACACCAGAGGGGCAGCATTCACACAGAGGGAGAGCTGGACAGACAGGATGCATGGATAAGATGGGCACAGGGAGGGGGTGGTCACAGAGAGGAGAGGGGAGGGGAGTTCGTTTTGGTCGAGGATGTTAATCGGGGCATGAAATCAAACGTGCATGAACTGTTGAAATTTGCTCTGTAAATTTGCACCCAAAACACAATAAAATTAAGAAAGAAAAAAAAAAAAAAAAAAAGATTATACCATACAACTTCAAACCGGAATAACCTTAGTTCTTAAAATGACCATGGGCCCTCCTGTTACTGGGACTCTTATGACCCGGCCTCAGAGTCACTTGCTGGCACCTGTCTTTCCCCTCCTTTGTCTCCCTCAAGGCCTCTGTGGTCAAACAAACCTGGTGCCTACGCTGACACCCACCTCCTCAGCCTCAGCTTCACTGTCTACCCAAACATTTGGTTACGGCATTTTCCCAGAGGTGGCACCCTCCTTGAGAAGAATTCTGGTGCCAGCTCTTCAGACAGAATCATCACCTTCAAAGGTCCCTGGAAGGTTCCACTTCCCCTTAGCTGCACTTGGTGGTTCCTGAGCGGCCCCTCCGTGCAGGGCTTTCTGGCGGACCCTCATAGCCGCTTGCTCCAGTTTGTGGGGCTACCAAGTGACTCTGCCTTTGAGCCATTTGGGCCCAGGCTCCGAGAATAGCTTTTGCCTCTCCGTCTTGCTGCTCTGAGAAGCCTTCCTGGCAGCCCAGGCCTCCGAGCTAAACTGCAGGGGTCAATGCATGCAGACAAGCCAGCCCCGGCCTTCAATGACCATCACTGTTGTTGTTGTTGTTATGTGCCATCGAGTCGGACCTGACTCACAGTGACCCCTCCTTGGGTTTCCGAGGTGGTATCACTACGGAAGTAGATTGTCTAACCTTCCTTCCGAGGAGCGGCTGGTGAGTTTGAACCACCAGTCTTCTGGTTAGCAGTCACATGCCTTAGGCACTATGCTACCAGAGCTCCCAGTGACCGTCATAGCCCCTGGAAAACACTAGCTAAGGGCCTCAGAAGCTCACACATCATAGAAACAAAACGTACTTTGTGACAGCAGATAGGGCCCTACAACAGTCAGCAAATGGCTGCCCACCCCTTTCACGCACAGTAAATCAGCTACGTACGTCCAGTCGACTCTGACTCAGACGACCCCATGGGTGTCAAGGTAGAACGGTGCTCCACAGGGTTTCCAAAGGCCGATTTTTCAGAAGTAAATTAATAGGACTTTCTTCTGAGCCCCCTCGGGTAGATGCCAAACCGTCAACCTTTCAGTTAGCAGCTGAGTGTGTTAAACGTTTGCACGCGGCAGGGACTCCATAATCAAATTAGCTTACAGAAAAGACTTATCTAGATACCTTATCAAACCAAAAAAACGAAACTCACTGCCATGAAGTTGATTCTGACTCATAGTGACCCTCATGGGGTTTCCGAGACTATAAACCTTTCTGGACACAGACTGTCTCCTCTGTCTTCCACGGAGCAGCCGGTGGGTTTGAACCACCAACCTTTTGTTTAGCAGCCTAATGCCTTAACCACTATACCACCAGAGCTCCTTATCTGCCTGTATTTAAATACCTCAGCACATGGAAACATCTTGTCATTCTTTGCGTCATTTTGCTCTGCCTCCTCTTAGACTCACCTCATGTTAAAACAGCACCTTACTCACACATTCTGTGTGGGATTCCTCTCAGACACGCTGGAAGGCAATATGGAGATCTTACTGTTATAGAAACCAACGTTGGTCCTCCAACCCCGGGCCAGTCTTTCCCTACATTCCCCACCACCCGCTCTCCAGTGCCCTCACCACCTTGCTTCTCAGGTACTTAGTAACCCCAGACACTGTCTTTGTTGTGACCCGTAGGCCTTCTCTTTCCTCCAGCCTCTGGTGGCGTAGTGCCTAAGGCATTTGACTGTTAACCAGAAGGTTGGTGGTTCAAACCCACCAGCCATTCCGTGGAAGGAAGACTGGGCAATCTACTTCTGCCTCAGAAACCCAAGGGGGGTCTCTATGAGTCGGAATTGACTCAATGGCAGTGAGTTTGGTTTTTTGGTTTGTGAAAAGGCTTGGAGGAAGGAGGCTGTGGAAACAGACGAGCATAAAGGGAGGAAATGGGAGATTCAGGGCCATCGTGTCAGAGTGGGTCAACTCACCTGTCCCTGTTCCCCATGCAGAGTCCAGTCCACCTCTGAGGTCTCCTCCTGCCTGGATTGGACACTATAAACCAAAAAAACTAAACTCACTGCCCTCGAGTCAGATCCAACTCATCATAGCAACCCCTCCTTGGGTTTCTGAGGCGGTATTCTGAGGAGTGGCTGGTAGATTTGAACCCCCAGCCTTCTGGTTAGCAGTCAAATGCCTTAGGCCCTAGGCCACCAGAGCTCCCTCTGGATTGGACACTAAGCTGTACTAATGTCAACTTCCACTCTTGTTACCTGCCACAGGCTGCTGGTGTGAGGGATCAGTTATAGGACAGCGACCTGGCCCTGGGCTCAGCCTTAAGTCCAGCCTCATCCTTAGAAGAAGGGCTATGTTCTGCCCGTCCCATCACACCCACACAAGCCTCACAGCCCCACAGAGCTCCCCTCCCTCAGCCTGTGCCCTACACTTCCTGGCAGGAATGACCTGAGGTGATCCTCAGTCAGCAGGGGAGGGACAAGCCATGCCCAGGCATGTGTGGGCCTGTGTGGGGCTGGTCTGTGCGATGGGTGTCAGGTGACAGAGGCCTCTGGGCGTGTCTGGAGCCAGGCTCTTCACACGGACCTGGTACATTCTCTCAGAGCCCTAGAGGCTGCCCTCCCCCTTCCTCCCCCTTCCTCCAAGACTCTCCTGAGGCCCACAGGAGCTGACTCCTTGGGCCTTGGCCAGGCCCCAGGCCTGCTGAGGTATCCTGATGTGTTACCTCAGAGCAGGGTCACCCTGGAGTACTTTAGCCCAAAGGTATTTATTACCTCAGAGAAGGGTCACCCTGGAGTACTTTAGCCCAAAGGTAT
>NW_006921679.1:10385645-10393190 GCF_000298275.1 Orycteropus afer afer | reverse complement strand
CTGGAGTACTTTAGCCCAAAGGTATTTATTACCTCAGAGCAGGGTCACCCTGGAGTACTTTAGCCCAAAGGTATTTATTACCTCAGAGCAGGGTCGCCCTGGAGTACTTTAGCCCAAAGGTATTCGCCACTTCCCTAGGGGAGGCGGGACTTCTGCTGTGTGAACTTCTGCTCGCCAAGTCTAGCCTCTGTCTGAGGAACTGGGAGGTCCCTGGGAACTTGGGAAAGGCAAGGTGAAGGGGCCATTGACAAGGGGCTCCAGGTGGACTATGGTGTAGCAGCAGCTGTGGCCTTTACATCCAGTCAGCTGCTTAACCCCAGAGATTCTGTCTCCCCGAGGCCCAGGAGCTCTGATAGCACAATAACTAAGACACTTGACTGCTAACCAGAAGGCTGGTGGTTTGCCACTCCTTGAAGGAAGGTTGGGCAATCTACTTCCGTAGTGATACCACCTAGGAAACCCAAGGAGGGGTCGCTATGAGTTGGAACTGACTCTACGGCAGTGAGTTTTGGGAGCTCTGGTAGCATAGTGGCTAAGGCACTGGACTGCTAACCAGAAGGCTGGCAGTTCAAACCCACCAGCCACTCCTCGGAAGGAAGATGGGGCAATCTCCTTCCTTAATGATACTGCCTCAGAAACCCAAGGAGTGATCACTATGAGTCAGGTCTGACTCGATGGCACATAACAACAACAGTGCCTAAGGTTGTTGTGGTTGTTATGTGCCAAAGGTATTTGCTAACCAGAAAGTTGTGGTTTCAAACCCACCAGCCACTCTGCGGAAGGAAGATGGGGCAACCTACCTCCATAAAGATTTACCTCAGAAACCCGAAGAGGGTTTGAATCGGAATTGACTTGATGGCAAAGAGTTTTTTTGTTTTTTTTTTAGTTTAATACTTGCTGACTCCACGTGATTTCTCTTTCCCCACTGTCATCCCCTTTACAGCAAGCCCTCATCTCTGTCCTGGGTTGGTCAGTACCCTTCTGTTTGGTCTCCTACTTTAAGTTCTGCCCGTTCAAGCCATCCTCAACTCTGCAGTCAGCCCTCCTTCTGAACACCATCCATTCACCCCTAGTCCCTGCATGAAACCCTGTGGAGGATGAGGCTCACAGACCTAGGCATGGTCCTTCAGGGAAGGACCCCCACACATGTCACCTTGTGCTCCCTGAAGCCAGCCACCACCTCAGTCCTTGTATCATGCTGGGCTCTCTCTGGGCTTATCACTCCCCTCTGAGGGCCGGCACAAGACTCACCGTCCCACCTCCTTTGAGCCCACATCACCCGGTGCTGGCCTTTGACACAGGCTGCACCATGTCCTACTGCAGTCACAGAGGCCCTCCACCCCCAACTCCATCCTCCGGATCTATATTCCTGCTCTGCAGGAATTGTCTGGGATTTGTTCTGAAATCCCCATTCCCAGCACCTGTAGCTTTCACACACTGTTGTTGTTAGTTATCGTTCTGGTTACCTAGCACCTCTCTAACAGAAAATACCACCAGTGGGATGGATTGAACAAACAGGAGTTTATTCTCTTACAGTTCAGGAGGCTAGAAGTCCAAGTTCAAAGTGCCAGGCCCTGGGAGCTGGGTGAAAGCCCCTCAACCTTGGGCTTCAGCTCTGCCTCTTGCTCCCGGCCCACTGAAGCTAGAGGCATCTCTTCACTCCGGCAGCTACTGGCTGCTAAGGCTGACAAACCCAAGACTGACAAATAAAAAGGCACAGTCCCAATGTTACGAAACCACACAGCAGGTCATTAATTCAAGTATATTGAAAGTCCCAAGGTTGGCAGAGCATGGCAGGCTGCTGAACAATGACACAGCTACATGCAGGGTTCAAATAAGCTGGAGACCATTCCCCAAAGCTGTTTCTTATATACTGGAAGAAGACCACGTCCCTAAGGCAGCTACTCAGCTGCTCACAGTAGATTCCACCATGGAGTCGATGACCAGTCTCATCATGGGGAATACTACATCCAGCAGCCCCTCAACCAGGCCCAGCCAAGTTGACACACAAACTTACCCACCACAGTTGTCATCACATAGACTCCCACTCGTGGTGACCTTGTGAACAGCAGGAAGAAAGATTGTCTAATCCTCTATCATCTTCATGATCTTTGACACCTTTGGGTCAGTTGCTGTGGTTACTGTGTCAGTCCATCTCACGGGCACAATGCAGGCTTTCCCTGGTTCCCACTGACATTCCGCTTTACTAACCATGATGTCTGTAGTAGTAAAGTCAACTTGGCTGGGCTTGGGTGAGTGGCTGAGCAGCTGGATGTATATTCTCCATGATGAGACTGGTAATCAATTCCATGGTGCAATCTACTGTGAGCAGCTGAGTAGCTGCCTTAGGGATGTGGTCTGCTCCCACTATGTAAGGAGAAGCTTTAGAACTGGTTAAGGAGCTCTGGTAGCACAGTGCCTAAGAAGTTTGTCTGTGAACCAGAAGGTTGGTGGTTCAAACCCACCAGCCATTCAGTGCAAGCAAGAGTGGGCAATCTACTTCCATAAAGATTTACTGCCTTGGAAACCCCACAACAGGGGTCACTGTGACCCAGGATAGACTCAACGGCAGTGGGTTTGGTTTGGTTTTGGTTAGGAATGGTCTGTAGCTTTTTGGTACACTTGAACCCTGCGTGTAGCCAAGTCATTGTTCAGCACCCTGCCGTGCCCTGCTGATCTTGGAACTCTTTCTGGACTTGACTCAGTAGCCTGCTGTGTAATTTGATAATATTGGGACTGTGCCTTTTTACTTGTTGACCTTGGGTTGGTCAGCCTCAGCAGTAGCTGCATGAGTTAAGAGAAACCTTCAGCTTCAGTGGGCCAGGAGCAAGAGGCAGAGCTGAAACACCAGGTTGAGGGGCTTGCACCCAGCCCCTAGAGCCTGGCACTTTGAACTCAGACTTTTAGCCTCCAAAACTGTAAGAGAATAAATCCCTATTTGTTCAGGCCATCCCATTTGTGGTATGTTTTCTGTTAAAGCAGCACTAGGTAACCAAAGGGAGCTCTGCTGGTGTAGTGCCTAAGGCACTTGCCTGCTAACAAGAAGGCTGGCGGTTCAAACCCACCAGCCACTCCTTGGAAGGAAGGTTGGGCCATCTACTTCCATAGTGATACCACCTTGGAAACCCAAGGAGGGGTCCCTATGAGTCAAGTCAAGTCAATGGCAGTGAATTTGGTTTGGGCTTTGCTTCCAGTAGGTGTGGTTTGGGCTTTGCTTCTGTGAAGACTGACAGCCTCGGAAACCCAAGGAGGGGTCGCTGTGAGTCAAGTCAAGTCAATGGCAGTGAATTTGGTTTGGGCTTTGCTTCCAGTTGGTGTGGTTTGGGCTTTACTTCTGTGAAGACTGACAGCCTCAGAAACCCAAGGAGAGGTCACTATGAGTCAAGTCAAGTCAATGGCAGTGAATTTGGTTTGGGCTTTGTTTCCAGTAGGTGTGGTTTGGGCTTTGCTTCTGTGAAGACTGACAGCCTTGGAAACCGAAGGAGGGGTCGCTATGAGTCGGGTCCGACTCAACGACATTGAATGAGGTAACCAAAACTGTGTCCTTCTCCAGCAGTCAGACAACACTGATGATGTGTACAAAGTAAGTGACGTGAAGTCTTACCATCCTTGCTTCTAAGAGGCATTCTGGTTGTACATCTTCCACAACTGATTTTTCCATTCTTCTGGCAGTCCACAGTCCATCCAATATTCTTCACTAACACCACAACTGAATGTGTCAATTCTTCTCCTATCTTCTTTCTTCATTGTTCAGCTTTTGCAGGCATGCACTCAAAAAAAACTCACTGCCACTCAGTCGATTCTGACTCATAGTGACACCCTTTGGGTTTCTGAGGTGGTAAATCTTTATGGACCTACATTGCACAGTCTTTCTTCTGTGGAGCAGCTGGTGGGTTTTGAACCACCAACCTTCTGGTTGGCAGTCAAATGCTTTAGTCACTAGGCCACCAGAGCTCCTTGCAGGTGTGTGTACTAGTCACTCAATAAATGTTTGTATGTGGCTATTTTTGTAAGTTTCACCTTGCATAGAAATGTAAGGTTCCAAAGATCTGAGAAGACGGTCAAGATCAGACAACTGGTGGCAAAGTTGGAATGCCAACCCTTGATGGATGAGTCAGAAGCCATGAAAGGTTGACATGGAGGTGCTGGTGACCCTGCCAGAGTCCCACACAGGGACAAATGTAAGGAAGCAGGTCTGAGTTCTGGGGGAGGTTTCAGCTAAACAGAAAGAAGGCATTGTCATTTTTACTGGCCTGAGTGATCTGGTGTTATCTGGGCTGCAGCTCTGTTGGCCTTGAGGCGTGTTAATGTTTTAAATAACTCACAGCCTCCGTGCTTGTTGCCAGGAAGTGTCACACTTGGATGATCAATATTTGCTATCCCTTTATGTGCTCAGTGTGGTTGACCAAAAGCTGGTGGCCTTGAGGGGACTTGAAGGGACAGAAGCTGTTTTTCTGTGGAGCTGGGCTGCTGCCTCCTGGCTTCCCAATGGACCCTCACAGCTTCACAAATCACCTGGAGACACAGCGGGGTGGAGTCACGTTGCCACAGGTGCTGTTCTAGCAGGCAGTTCAGGCCCTTCCTTACAACACGGGAGGGACTTCCTTTCTCCACGTGCTTCTGACTGAGGAGGAGGTAGACTAAGAAACCACTAAAAATCTGCACTAAAAGCACACGTCAGGTAATTTGGTTATGCAATAAGAAGGGTGTATGTGCATGAGGGAGAGAGAGGGGGAGAGAGAGAGAGAGAGAGAGAAGGAGAACCAGCCGGTGACCCAGGCCCAGAGTCTGTTCTTTGGTTTGCTTTGCAGATTCCGAGCTTCAACTTGATGTTTTCACCCAGAAATAAACACGATCCGGTGGACTGACAAGGAGCTCTGGTGGCGCAGCGCCTAAGGCATTTGACTGCTCACCAGAAGGTTGGTGGTTCAAATCCACCAGCCACTCTGCAGAAGAAAGATGGGGCAATCTAATTCTGTCACAATTTACTGCTTCAGAAACCCAATGGGGGTCACTATGAGTTGGAATGGACTCAATGGCAGTGAGTTTGTGGGTTTTTTCGGTTGGTGGACTGGCCAAGGGTCACCAAACTCAAGAGGACTGCTGGGTAAGTCAGCAAGTCAGTGACACGCCAAGTGGGGCTAATGATTTTCCAGGCCCTGGAATGCTCAGCTCTGCTACGGAGAAAGCTGGAGAACCGGACTCCTATCTGATATGTAGGCTGGTGACCGCAGCCTTGCAGCAGGCAGTGGAGAGCTGGGTGGAGTCCGAGGAATGATCCTAGTTCCCCTGTGCTCAAGGGGCAGCTTGTCTGTGTCATCTCATGTGCTGTTTCTCTCGGAGACAGCCCTGCCCACTGCATCCCTTGGTTTCCTAGACCCTTTCTCCTTGACAACTCTCGCTTTTGTCCACTTGAGATCAGGGTCCCCACAAGCAACACATTTACTGGTGGTTTATTGAGGAAAGGTACGATGGCAGGAAGCAGCCCTGCTCACGGTGATTGACCCTATGAGCTTCATTTGTTCATTTTCTCATTCCTTAATTCATCCATTCAACGAACATCTACTGTAGACCTATTAGGTGCCGGGTGCTATGCTGGGTTCTGAGAATTACAGCCCAGGACCCAAGGAACTCCATACAGACGTTATAGCTGCCACCACAGAGGCAATGGCAACCAGAAGGTCAGTGGTTCAAACCCACCAGCTGCTCCACAGGAGGAACATGGGTCAATCTACTTTTGTAAACATTTACAGCCTCAGAAACCCAATGGGAGCAACTATGAGTCAGAATTGACTTGACGGCAGTGAGTTTGGTTTGGTTTTTATGGTCAATAACAAGAGGGGGATTTTTCCCTGTTTGGGGCAAGACATGTGTTAATTATTTATTCAACATATGTTTTTCCTGTGGAGCCAGGCTTCCCAGTGAAACTTCAAAGCTCCACGAATCACCTGGAGACACAGTGGGGTGGGGTCATGTTGCCACAGGTGCTGCTCCTAGTGGCACAAGAGTTAAAAAAAAAAAAAAAGAGAGAGAGAAAAGAAAAAAAAAAAAGAGAGTTAAGTACTTGGCTGTTAACTGAAAGGTTGTTGTTGTTATTACATGCCGTCAAGTCGGACCCGACTCATAGCAACCCCTCCTTGGGTTTCCGAGGCGGTATCACTACGGAACTAGATTGCCTCATCTTCCTTCCAAGGAGTGGCTGGTGGGTTTGAACCGCCAGCCTTCTGGTTAGCAGTCAGATGCCTTAGGCACTATGCTACCAGAGCTCCCACTGAAAGGTTAGCAGTTGGAAACTACTCAGCAGCCCCACGGAAGAAAGACCTGGCAATCTGCTCCTGTAAAGATTGCTGTGGTTGTTGGGTGATGTTGAGTCAATTCTGACTCATGGAGACCCATGCGACAGAGTTAGAAGTGCTCCATCATCAAGTTTCCAAGGCTGTAATCTTAAGGAAGCAAATTTCCCGGTCTTTCTCCCACCCAGCCACTGGGTAGGTTCCAACGACCAAGCTTTCTGTTAGCAGCCGAGTATTAAACCATTGTGCTGTAAGGCGCCTTCCCGTAAAGATTACAACCTAGAAACACCCTAAAGGGCAGTTCCACTCTGTCATATGGGGTAGCCGCTACGAGTCAGAAATTGACGGCAACGGGTTTGTTTTGTTTTTATAGTCCCTGTCACATATACCATACAAAAGTAATGACAACTGAAATTGCTTCTAAGATAACTGAGCATTTTGGTAAGCTGAAAGAGGACGACAAGAATGTTTGTTTTATTCACTGGTGAATCAAGTGTCTTGAACTATGTCTGACATGTACTAGGTCAGGCGTCAACAAACTTCTTCTATAAAGAGCCAAATAGTAAATAATGTAGGACTTGCTGGCCAAGAGACAAAATTAAGGCTATCTTGTAGGTACTTAAAAAACAAGAGAAAACAAATGTCTGTCAATTTTTATTGACAACATTCAAAATATGATGATAATAATTGGTATAATGGTTTGCAGTACAGCTCTATTTATGAGAAGAACAGAATTCTTTTTGACTGATAACATTACAACTGGAGTTCAAAGCAACTGCTACCCAACATTAAAACATTTACAAATGTTCTTCTGTAAAAACTCAGAGCCCTACAAGACAAGGAGCTCTGGTGGTGTATACATGTCCTTAAGGCACTTGACTACTAACCAGGAGGCTGGGGGTTCAAACCCACCAGCCACTCCTCAGAAGGAAGACTGGGCAATCTACTTCCATTGTGATACTGCCTCAAAAACCCAAGGATCGGTCGCTATGAGTTGGAACCGACTCCAGGGCACTAAGTTTTGTTTTGTTTTTTTTACAAGAAGGGGCAGCTGGGCTGGATTCAGTCCTGAAATATAGTTTGCCACCCTAGTATTAGGTGCAACATAAAAAAAATAGTTGAATGACTAAAATCAATTCCAGTCTTAGCCTGTTCTAACATGCCCACATCCTTAGCGTCAATTTCAACACAGAACTCGAGCTTGGATCGAAAGGAAGCTGCTCTCCCGGAAACAAGCAGCCCGGTAACCAAG
>NW_006921679.1:10377306-10385545 GCF_000298275.1 Orycteropus afer afer | reverse complement strand
TCCCAGAACATTGTATTGTGCCACGCCCAACAGAAATAACCCAAGGTGGGCGACTTTAAAATCAGGATCTCCTCCGTAGCTAATAGCAATTCCCACCTTAGAGTTTACAAAGACTTATGGGTAGAAAAGCCACACTAAGTAATTTACTACACCGCACCAAGCTTCACAGCTACGTCACTTCCATTTGCGGCCTTCCCGTTCACGCATGTGCAGGGAATGACTGCTTCCCCACCCGTACCCCACTGGCATTATGAACCACCTTCCTCTGCGCAAGTTAGGGCGAGTGGCTGGACCTTGCCGCTAGGCTCTGTGACCTTCACCTTCCTTTGGGGAACCTCAGTACTGCTGTGTCAGAGGTTTGCTCACCTGTAACCCCTGCAACATAGCGAAAGGGTTAGAGTGTTCAAGAAAGTTCAGCTAAAGACTTTGAATGGTACAGCTAGTGTGGAAAACAGTTTCGCAAAAAGTTAAACAGAATAACCATCCAAACCAAAACCAAGCCCACTGCCATGGAGTCAATTCCAACTCATAGCAACCCCCATGGGGTTTCCAAGGCTGTAAATCTTTACAGAAGAGATTTCCCCCATCGTCTTCCACCGAGCAGCTGGTGGATTTGAACCACCAACCTTCTGGTTAGCAGCCAAATGCCTTAGGCACTGCACCACTACTTCAGAATAACCATAGGCCCCACAAATTCCACTCCTAGGTAGGTCCCCAAAAAATCTTGAAAGCAGGGTTTCAAACATTCTACATCAGTGTTCACTACAGTTATTCACAACAGCCAAAAGGTGTAAACAACCCAAGTGTCCATACAATGGAATATTGCTCAGCCATAAAGAGAAATGAAATCCTAATACACTACTACAATATGGATGAACCTTGAAAACATTATGTTGAGTGAAACAAATCAACCACAAGTGGGCAAATAATTGTATGATCCCACTCATGAAATCTGTAGAATAAACAAATTCATAGAGACTGTAGTTTATTAGTGGCTAGCAGCTGTGGGTGGGAGAGGGAACGGAGAGGTATTGCTTAAGGGGCACTGAGTTTCTGCTGGAGGGGATGAAACAATTTGGAAACGGATAGTGGTGATGGTTGCATAGCACAGTGGATGTAATTAAAGTCACTGGATTGTATGTTCAATAAAGGAAAATGTGTCTGACTCAGAGCAAACATGGAGAACAGAATGCTGTCACCAGCAGATTCACCTTCTCCCTGCAGCTGGGCTCCTCAAAGCCTGGTATGCTTGGGAACCATCTTGTTGAAATGCAGGCTCCCAGTGGGCCGGACCGGGAAGTCTGCGTTTGAATGAGTCCGAGGAGACATGCATGCCTGGGCTAAGGGACCAGCCTTGGAGGCCCTCTGTAACCCCTCTACCTGTGTTGTACCCAGGCTATAAAGGAGATGCTCGGAAGACAGGAATATGCCAACACACGACAATGCAAATGCACTAGGAAAGTTTATTAGCTAACTTAAGTTAGGGTCTTTGCCCTTACCAGGTCAGTGGCTTAAGCAAAAGACCCCGTGCCCCGATATTCTCACAAATTTATGGAATAATATGGGGAGGGGCAGCACCAGGGCGAGAGGGTACAGATGATTGGTTGTTGCTAAGGGATTTAGGGCAGTGATCTAAGATGTTGGGGGACGTAAAGAAACCCCCCGGCTCCAAAGTTCACTTAGGAAAATATTATCTAGGGAGGATGCGGCTCAGGTATGTGGGAGACTTTCAGGAGTCGAGCAAATCTCCGATACGTGCTGAATCCGGATGGCTTTTGTGATGCGTGCTGAGTTCGGAGGAAGTTCCTTGATACCTGCTGAGACTGGAGGGCAGATAAAGGCCCTAAGGAGTGTTTAGAATTCCGAAAGTCCTGTTAGTATTGCTGACATTAAAAGGTTTCTGGTTAAAGATTTTCCTGGAGGCTGCTAGAACTCTGGCTTCAGATTGACTCACACCTGCAGACCCTGAAATCTGACTGACCCCTCGCCACTCAGGCCCAAGCGAGACCTCCTGAGGTTGCAAAAGGCCAGCGTGAATTCTTTTCTCTTTCTTTTCTTTTTTTTTCCAATCACCTGATAAAATCAAACCAAACTCACTGCCATTGAGTTGATTCCAACTCATAGCAACCCCCATTGGGTTTCCGAGGTGGTAAATCTTTACAGAAGCAGATTGACCCCTCTGCCTTCCGTAGAGTAGAAGGTTTGAACCTCCAACCTTCTGGTTAGCAGCCAAATGTCTTAGGCACTGCACCAGCAGGGCTTCTTAATCACCTGACATATTTAAAAAATGAGGAAATGCTGAAGCACATACAAAAACGGTGTATTTTAAATGCTCACAGTTTAACAAACTGACAAATACATCGCGCCTGCAGAGGTACAATGCCATACAATCGTGCCTGCCACAAAATAACTATGGCATTATATATATATAGTAATTTTGAGAGCTCTGCAGGGGGTGGGAACAGGTTGTGAGATCAGCAATCATCGTTCATGCTTGTCAGGTTTTTTTCTCTGGGACAAACATGTGCTTCGTTTGTAAATAACTTTGAAAGGTCTGAAGTCCTGACTCCTTGCCTGGGGGCTCGGGACACAGTCTTCTTCTGCATACCCCAGGAGCCAGGAGGCTCCGCCTCTTCTAGCAGGGCCCACAGCCCTCTTTCTGCTTCCGGGACCTGCCTCTTTCCAGATGCTGGACAGAAAGTCCTGCAGGAAGTCCCTGCCATCTTTCACCCTTAGTTATGTGGGCTGACGCAGTGGCCTCCCACAGACAGATCAGGACAGGCCCCCATGGTGAGGGGGTCAGTTCCAAGAGGGAAGGCAAGAGTGCTGTCCTGGGCCCCAGCTGCTCTTCAGAGTGTCGCTTTGGGGGAAGGGCTGCATGTGGTCCTTTTAAGGAATCTTGGGAACCAAATCCTGCTGCTCTGAGGTTCCCAAGACCTTCAGGTGAGCTTGGATCCTGAACACCTCGAATTTACAAAAACACAAAACAAAGTGGAACGGCTTTGAATTCGGATCCGACTCATAGCGACCCCTCCTCGGGTTTCCAAGGTGGTATCACTGCAGAAGTAGATTGCCCCATCTTCCTTCCGAGGAGTGGCTGGTGGGTTTGAACCACCAGCCTTCCGGTTAGCAGTCAAGTGCCTTAGACACTACGCCAGCAGAGCTCCCATGCAGTCACCTGGGTGGTACAAATCACTAATGTGCTATCCTGCTAACTGAAAGGTTGAAGGGTCAGGCCCACCCAGAGGTGCTGTAGAAGAAAGACTACTTGCAAAAGAAAAAAACCCAATTGGAGCACGTGGGGTCACCATGAGTCAAAGCTGACTCCTTGGCAACTGGTTTGGTTTTTTAGGTTTTGACTTATGAAAGCGTTCATTTTAAGAAAGGAATAAGAACAAAATTTATTTGGTAAGGAGTGCATTTCTTCGCTGGTAAGAATACATAAAATATGATTAGACTTTCAGCACAGCCTCCTTGCCCCAATCCACCTAACGCACACACACTTACTCTCCATGACATCCCTGGAATCCAACACTGTGTCTGATTCAGAGTGGGCTAAATGAATGAGTGAAGTTCGAGGAGCAATCCCATTAGACGCTCATATCACAGCTGTGCCTGGCTCTGGTAGTGCAGTGCCTGAAGCATTTGACTGCTTAACCAGAAGGTTGCCAGTTCAAACCGCAGGCACTCCACAGAAGAAAGATGAGGCATCCTACTTCTGTAAAGATTTAGTGTCTTGGAAACCCAATGAGGGTTGCAATGAGTCAGAATCGACTCCATGGCAGTGGGTTTGGTTTTGGTTTTGGCCACCCTTCAGGAGGTGATGTCGCTTTGCTCGCCACACAGCTTCATGCCCAGGTCGGAGTTCTCTCTCATCTGACCTCTGAGTGTCAGAGTCATGGTTCATTATGTCGGGGCTCTAGAGGGTACCTGTTCCTTGAAACACCTGCTCCTCTCATCCTGCATGTTGGTTGTATTTGCTACCAAAGCAAATTATCAAAGCCACCAGACCCGTGGCCACTGAATCAGTTCCAACCAATGGCAACCCCATATGTTACAGGATGGAACTGCCCCCATAGAGTTTTGTTGGCTGTAATCCAATGGTGGAGCAAACATTAAGCACTGAACTGCTAAACCTAAGGGTTGGAGATTTGAACCCACATAGTGGCTGCAGGACAAAGACCTAGCAACCTGTTCCCGTCAAGATGACAGCCTAGGAAATCCTATGTTGTTCTCAGGTGCCTTGGAGTTGGCTCCAACTCACAGCGACCTTGTGCACAACAGAACGAAACACTGCCTGGTCCTGTGCCAGCCTCATGATACTTGCTACGCCTGAACCCAGGAGCTCTGGTGGCACAGTGCCGAAGACACTTGACTGCTAACCAGAAGTCTGGCGGTTCAAACCCACCAGCCACTCCTCAGAAGAAAGGTTGGGCACTACTTCCGTAGTGATACCACCTCGGAAACCCAAGGAGGGGTTGCTATGACTCGGGACTGACTCGACAGCACATAACAACAATGACATGCCTGAGCCCACCATTGCAGCTTCTGTGTCAATCCATCTCATTGAGGGTCCTCCCCTTTTTTACTGACCCTCTTCCTTACCAAGCATGATCTTTCTCCAGGAACTGATCCCTTCTGAAATGACCAAAGTAGGTGAGATGAAGTTTGGCTCTTGTCACTTCCAAGTAGCATTCCCACTGCACTTCTAGGACATTCATTGTTTTGGCGGTCCATGGTATTTTCAGTACTCTTCACCAACCCCACAATTCAAAGGCACCAACTCTTCTTCAGTCTTCCTTATTCATTGTCCAGCTTTCACACATGTATGAGGACATTGAAAATCCCATGGCTATGGTAGTTAAGGTTGTGTGTCCACTTGGTTGGGCCTGGTTTTGACTGGCTGGGCAGCTGGTGGTAGTTATTCCCCATGATGCAACTGGCAATCAACCCCATGGTGGGGTCTGCCTCAGGAAGCTGAGTAGCTGCCTTAGGGCTGTGGTCTGCTCCCAGTATAGGAGGAGAAGCTTTGGGAATGGTCTGCAGCTTTGTGACACGCTTGAATCCTGCATGTAGCAGAGTCCTTGTTCAGCAGCCTGCCATGATTGCCTGCTGATCTAATGACTGTCTCTGGAATTGAGTTGATGGCCTGCCATGTGGTTTGGTAACATTGGGACCGTGCCAATTTAATTTGTCAACCTTGGGTTTGTCAGCCTCAGCAGCCAGCAGCTGGCTGAGCGAAGAAAGCCTCCAGCTCCAGTGGGCCAGGAGCAGGAGGCAGAGCTGAAGCCCAAGGTCGAGGGGTTTTCACCCAGCCCCTAGAGCCTGGCACTTCAGAACTCGGATTTCTAGCCTACAAAACTGTAAGGGAATAACTCCTGTTTGTTAAAGCCATCCACCTGTTGTATTTCTGTGAGAGCTTCTTGTTGTTGTTATGTGCCGTCGAGTCGACCCTGACTCACAGCTACCCCTCCTTGGGTCTCTGAGGCAGTATCACTATGGAAGTAGATTGCCCAACCTTCCTTCCGAGGAGTGGCTGGTGGGTTTGAACCGCCAGCCTTCTGGTCAACAGTCAAGCGCCTTAGGCACTACGCTACCAGAGCATGAAGTAACCCAAACAATGGCTTACGTCAGGCGCACCTTAGTCTTCAAAGTGACATCTTTGCTCTTCAACCCTTTAAAGAGGTCTTTCGCAGCAGATTTGCCCAGTCCACTATGACTTTTGATTTCCTGACTGCTGTTTCCATGCGTGTTGATTGTGGAGCCAATCAAAAGGAAATCCCTGACAACTTCATTTTTGTTCTCCATTTATTGTGATGTTGCTTACGGGTCCAGTTGTGAGGATTTTCGTTTTCCTTATGTGGAGGTGTAATCCATACTGCAGACCGCAGTCTTTGACCTTCATCAGTAAGTGCTTCAAGCCATCTTCACTTACAGCAAGCAACGTTGTGTCATCTGCAACAACACCATGAGTGAGAATTAACTTGACAGCACCAATAACCCAATAATGATCTTTACAGAAGCAGACCCCCAGGCCTTTATCTTCCAAGGACTGCTATGTGGGTTCGAACCATCAAACTCCAGGTTAATAGCCTAGTGCACACAGTCTGCCACCCAGGGGATTTTGTAAGCCACCACGCTAAGGAAACAATTCTCTGTGGAAACCAAACCCCGGACTCTCTGCCCTGGTGCCCAATGCATTCACCCAGGTTCCTCTTCCCTGGTGACATTTGACTCGGCCCCTGCACTCCTTCTGGGCTCAGCCAGGACCATTACAGCTGTCTGAGATGTACCCCTGTACAAGGACTCGAAGTCCTTTATTCTAATTCGAAAACAAACTTCCCCAGCCCTGAGGCTGCTCAGGGAGGAGGCTGGCATGACCCCAAGGCCTTTCAGCGTTCAAAACAACTTCCTCCCAAGCTGCAGCTCCGTGGCCTCTCACCTGGCGGAGTGGTTACCACGCAGCCATTCAGACAGCCACTTCCTCCCGCCCCGGGGGCGCTGATAAATCAGAGGGCTCCTGAGGCCTCCGAGTGTGGGTTGTGTCTGAGAACAGGAGCTTCATTTAGGTGGAAACAAGGATGCAGAAGAGACTCTGGCTTGGACTGAGACAGGCCGCTTCTAACCCAGTCTTTGCTATCTGAACGTGGGAGAATCTCTCTCCACCGTGGGGACAAGGCTGGGATTGTGCAGCTCTTCAGGAAATAAATGAGCTCGGAAATGGGTGTAAAAGGCTTTGCCTGCAGGGAGTGTGTTTGGAATGCGAAATGAGAGCCTACACCGAGGAGAAATCAACATTGCTCTTTCTGCCCCTAGAGACTTGCATAGACTCTGAAGAGCATGAAATGAACACGAAAGGGAAAATGCAAGAGTAATCCCAAAACTCGAGGCACATGGACGCACCTTTAAACACCAGAAAGACCATCAAGTGATGTCATTTCATTTCCAATCCCAAACCAAACTCACTGCTGTAGAATCAGCTCCAACTCATAGCCACACCTCCTTGGGTTTCCGAGGCGGTATCACTATGGAAGAAGATTGCCCAGCCTTCTTTCCGAGGAGTGGCTGGTGGGTTTGAACCGCCAGCCTTCTGGTTAGCATTCAAGTGCCTTAGGGACTGTGCCACCAGAGCTCCCCACTGGTGTATGATAAATTTCCATTGAAATGTCACTGGAGACTATCATCCTGCAGAAAAGAAACAGGTTTGTAAATAATTAGCAACCAAGGATACAAGGAGGGAGCATTTTCAATTGCATGTAGCAAAATCTCAATGCAAAATGGCTTCACGCATTGTTGTCCTCAGCTGCCTGTCAAGTCAGCTTCCGACCCTTGGGAACCCCACATATGACGAAACACTGCTCAGTCCTGAGCCCGCCTCTTGATGGGTTTTGATCCAGAGGGTTCCTTTCTTGCTATTCCTCTTATCCTGTTCATCATCACAGCTACCCAGAAACCTCCACTGGTGGACGGGTGATGGTTGCCTAGGAGATGCATGGGCCAGGAATTGAACCTGGGGCTCTCACATGGAAGGTGGGAATTTAACCATTGGGCCACCAATGGTTAAAGAGCTCAGATATTTATTTGTTTACGTGACATGAAAGCCCAAGGGTAGGGCAGGCTTCCTTGTTCACAGGTCCATCCATGTCCAGCCCAGGTTTCCCTCTGTCCTCATGTCAGTTTCATCCCAACGCTGCCAGCCCTCCCTCCCTCCACGGACTTCATGGAACAATGTGACTTTGCGAATTCACCACAAAAGTTAAGACACTAGCTCTTGGTAAGAGGGACCTAAGTGTGACTCCTCACTCTGCCCTTCCGAGCTGGACGTCTTGTGCAAGACAAGATCCTGTTAAGCACTGGCTTCCTCATGTGGCCAATGAAACTAATCACAGTGTCTATATCATATGATCATTGTCAGAATGAAAGGTAATGGTTACTGCCACTGAGCAAGCTCATAACTAGGATCTCTTTTTTCTTTCTTGTATTTATTGAATGTTTATGAATTGTTGGGGGCTGTGCTAGTTCAAGTTCCTGAACACTTGATTGTGCTCATGAGGAACCTGTACATTGACCAGGAGGCTGTTGTTCGAACGGAACAAGGGGACACTACATGGTTTAAAATCAAGAAGGGAGTGCGTCAGGGTTGTATCCTTTCCCCACACTTATTCAATCTATATGCTGAGCAAATAATCCGAGAAGCTGGACTATATGAAGAAAAACGTGGCATCAGGATTGGAGGAAG
>NW_006921679.1:10374998-10376572 GCF_000298275.1 Orycteropus afer afer | reverse complement strand
GTTCTGCTGTGCATGGGGTCACTATGAGTCAGAAACGACTTCACGGCACCTAACAACAACAGTGCTAGTTCAGGGAGGTAGTGGGAAGACAGACAAGTAACGAGGTCATTACAAAACAGTGGTAGGTGTTATGATAGGGGCAAGTCCAGGAAGTGTGAAGGATGGGCACCTGGTACGTGACAGAGAGACAAGCCTGAGGAACCTGGAGGAAGATGACGCTGGCCTCCTGTGTCAACTTGGGCTCTTTAGGTGGCTTCATTTTACATAGAGCACAGATTGCATTTCATGGTTCATTTCATGCAAACCAAGTGCTCTGTTGTTGGCCGCCAGCTCCTGTTGACCCCATGCACACTTCCCAGTCATGTGCCATCCCCACGGTCACTTGGGGATTGCACTGTTGGGATCCATAGCATGTTCACAGGCTGATTTTCAGAAGGAGATCACCAGGCCTTTCTTCCTAGTCTGTCTGAGTCTGGAAGTTCCACTGAAACTTGGTCATAGCAACACGCCAACCTCCAGTGACAGATGGGTGGAGGCTGCACGTGAGGGGCATTGGCTGGGAATCAAACTCAGGTCTCCTGCATGTTGTTGTTGTTGTTATGCCGTCGAGTCATGTCTGACTCATAGCGACCCCATGCACAGCAGACGAAACACTGTCCGGTCCCGCACCAGCTCCGTGATCCCTGCTATAGTTGAGTCCATCATTGCACCCACCGTGTCAATCCATCTCGTTGAAGGCCTCCCCCTCTTTCGTTGACCCTCCACCTTACCAAGCATGACATCCTTCTCCAGGGGATGGTCCCTTCTTACAACATGACCAAAATAGGTGAGACGAAGTCTGGCCATTCTCACTTCCAAGGAGCATTCCGGCTGCACTTCCTCCAGGACAGATCTGTTAATTCTTTTAGCAGTCCATGGTGCTTTCAGCATTCTTCGCCAGCAGCACAGTTCAAAAGCATCAATTCTTCTGTGGTCTTCCTTACTCATTTTCCTTCTCTCACATGGCGATTAGTCCTCAAGGAGACATCCTTGCTCCTCAGCACTTGAAAGAGGTCCCTTGCAGCCAACTTGCCCAGTGCTACACGTCATCTGATGTCCTGATTGCTGCTTCCATTGGCGCCAATTGTAGAACCAAGCAATGTGAAGTCTTTGACAACTTCAATCTTTTCTCCATTTATCATGATGCTGCTTATTGGTCCAGTTTTGAGGACTTTTGTTTTCTTTATATTGAGGTATAATCCATACTGCAGACTGTATTCTTCAATCTTCATCAGTAAGTGCCTTAAGTCATCCTCACATTCAGCAAGCAAAGTTGTGTCGTCAGCATATTGCAGGTTGTTAATGAGTCTTCCTCCAATCATAATGTCACATTCTTCTTCATATAGTCCAGCTTCTCGGATTATTTGCTCAGCATACAGATTGAGTAAGTATGGGGAAAGGACACAACCCTGATGCACTCCCTTCTTGATTTTAAACCATGTAGCGTTCCCTCGTTCTGTTTGAACAACAGCCTCCTGGTCAATGTACAGGTTCCTCATGAGCACAATCAAGTGTTCTGGAATTCCCATTCTTCT
>NW_006921679.1:10370572-10373938 GCF_000298275.1 Orycteropus afer afer | reverse complement strand
CTGGTGGGTTTGAACCACCAGCCGTCTGGTTAGCAGGCAAGTGTCTTAGCCACTATGCTACCAGAGCTCCCTGTTGTTGTTAGGTGTCATCAAATCAGTTCTGACACACAGAGACCCCGTGTTCAACAGAACAAAACACTGCCTGGTCCTGCTCCAGCCTCACAGTCCCTGCTACACCTGAGCCCATTGTTGCAGCCACTGCGTCAGTCCATCTCGTTGAGGGCCTTCCCCTTTTTCGCTGACCCTCTGCTTTACCGAGTATGATATCCTCCAGGGACTGGTCTATTCTGACAACATGACTGTTTTGGCTACTGTGGTAGTTAAGTTTGTATGTCATCTTGGCTGGGCCTGGTTGAGTAGTTGGGCGGCTGGTGGTAGTTATTCCCCATGATGAGACTGGCAAGCCACTCCATGGTGGGATCTACCACAAGCAGCTGAGTAGCTGCCTTAGGGAATGTGGTCTGCTTCTTGTGTATAAGTAGAAGCCTTGGGGATAGTCTCTAGTTTATGGCACGCTTGGATCCTACATGTAGCCGTGTCATTGTTCAGCAGCCTGCCATGCTCTGCCGACCATGGGACTTACAATGGACTTGAATTAATGGCCTGTCGTGTGGTTTGGTAACATCGGGACTGTGCCATTTTATTTGTTGACCTTGGGCTTGTTAGCCTCAGCAGCCAGCAGCTGTGTGAGTGGAGATGCCTCCAGCTTCAGTGGGCCAGGAGCAAGAGGCAGAGCTGAAGCCCAAGGACAAGGGGTTTTCACCTAGCTCCTAGATCTTGCCACTTTGAATTTAGGCTTAAAACCTCCAAACTGTAAGAGAATAAACTCCTGTTCATTAAGGCTATCCCATTTGTGGTATATTCCTGTCAGAGCGGTACTATGTAACCAGAACAGTTACCTAGTGCCGCTCTGACAAGAATATACCACAAATGGAATGGCTGAACAAACAGGAGTTTATTCTTACATTTTGGAGGCTTTAAGCCCAAGTTCCAAGTGCCAGGCTCTAGAGGCTGGGTGAAGGCCCCTCAACCTTGGGCTTCATCTCTGCTTCCTGCTCTCAGCCCACTGAAGCTGGAGGCATCTCCACTCACACAGCTGCTGGCTGCTGAGACTGACAAGCCCAAGGTCGACAAATAAAATGGCACAGTCCCAATGTTACCAAACTACACAGCGGGCCATTGATTCAAGTCCATTGAAGGTCCCAGGGTCGGCAGAGCATGGCAGGCTGCTGAACAACAACACAGCTACATGCAGGGTCCAAGTGTGCCATAAACTAGAGACTATCCCCAAAGTTGCTGCTTATATACGGGAAGCAGACCACATCCCTAAGGCAGCTACTCAGCTGCTTGTGGTAGACCCTACCATGGAGTTGATTGCCCTTCTCATCATGGAGAATAACTACCACCAGCTGCCCAGCCACTCAACCAGGCCCAGCCAAGTGGACACAGAAACTTAACCACCACAATGACTAAAACAGGTGAGATGAAGTCTACTCATTTTCACTTCTAAGGAGCATTCCAACTGCCCTTCTTCCAAGACAGAACTGTTCATTCTTTTGGCAGCCCATGGTATTTTCAATATTCTTTACCAGCACCACAATTCAGAGCCATGAGGTCTTTCTCATTCCTTGTCTAGCTTTCACATGCGTACAGGGCAATCGAAAATATGGCTTGGGCTGGGTGCACCTTAGTCTTCAAGGTGACATCTTTGCTCCTTAACACTTTAAAGAGGTCTTTTGCAGTAGATTTGCCCAGTGTAATACAGTGTCTGATTTCCTGACTGCTGTTTCTCAAGTACTCTAGTACCTTAAACCAAAACAAACCAAACACACTGCCATTGAGTCAGATCAGAGTCACAGCGACCCCTCCTTGGGTTTCCAAGACTGTCAGTCTTCACAGAAGACCACACCTACTGGAAGCAAAGCCCAAACCAAATTCACTGCCATTGACTTGATTTGACTCATAGCGACCCCTCCTTGGGTTTCCAAGGCTGGCAATCTTCACAGAAGCAAAGCCCAAACCAAATTCACTGCCATTGACTTGATTTGACTCATAGTGACCCCTCCTTGGGTTTCTGAGGCTGTCAGTCTTCACAGAAGCAAAGCCCAAACCACACCTACTGGAAGCAAAGCCCAAACCAAATTCACTGCCATTGACTTGACTTGACTCATAGTGACCCCCTGCTTGGGTTTCCGAGGCAGTATCACTATGGAAGTAGATTGCCCCATCTTCCTTCTGAGGAGTGGCTGGTGGATTTAAACCGCCTGCCTTCTGGTTAGCAGTCAAATGCCTAGTACCACAGAATTAAAAAAAAAAAAAAATTATTGACTCAAAGGAACCGAATATATATATATTTTTAAATATGAAGAAATCTGGCATTTTGTGGGATCAGGAGGCCAAGGAGACCACAGGCAATTGGGCTCAGAGACCCTGTGTGTTGCAGAGTCATGGGAAGAGACAAGAATAGGGAAATGATTTTCCTAGTTAATTATTTTTGGAAAATGCTTGGGCAAGTACTCACCTCTGTTTGGAAATGTTCAGGGCTTTCAGTAGATAGCAAACATTGAAATGGCCAAGCAACTTCCTTGCAGAAGAGAAAAAGCAATCAAAATCTATTTAGAGTGCCCATTAAAGTTATTTGACTTCTTAGAATTTTCCATTTCATACTACCCCTCCCTTTTGACTGCCTGCCACTCCTCCAGAATTCCGCTCACTTTGGGGGAGAAAAAGGCTGCTGGAAACTGTAGCCTCAAAAGGCATCTTCCCAGATTTATGAGTTTACCTGACATGTATGCACCTGGTGACCCCTCCTGGCCAGGGGCCATGCCAGGTAGTTGGGGAATATCAGCGTCACTGTCCCTAGCAGCTCACCGATTGGTGGCCAGGGAGTATCCACACAAAGGGAGTGCTCCCAGTGGCCTCCGAGCCCCAGTCCAGATCCTTCACATGGGCCCAGCTCACTCATGCAAAGGAGCCCTGGGGGTGCAGTGTTTAAGCACTCCACTGCTAACCAAAATGTCAGCGGTTCAACTCACCCAGTGGCTGTAGGGGAGAACACCAAACCAAACCAAACTCACTGCCATGGAGTCGATTCTGACTCACAGAGAATCCGTCCTTGGGTTTCTGAGGTGGTATCACTATGGAAGTAGATTGCTGAACCTCCTTTCTGAGGAGTGGCTGGTGGGTTTGAACCGCCAGCTTTCTGGTTAGCAGTCAAGTGCCTTAGGCACTAGGCTACCAGAGCTCCCAGGGGAGAAAAGACCTGGCAATGTGCTTCCATAAAGATGATGGCCTTGGAAACCCTCTGGGGCAGTTCCACTCTGTCCTCTGGGGGCGCTGTGAGTCAGAATGGACTCCACAGCAGTG
>NW_006921679.1:10365155-10369782 GCF_000298275.1 Orycteropus afer afer | reverse complement strand
GTGGTTTGGGCTTTGCTTCTGTAAAGATTGACAGCCTTGGAAACCCTCTGGTGCAGTTCTCCCGGCGCTGTGAGTCCGAATCAAAGCTTCAGCAGTGGGTTTGAAGCACTCAAGCAAATGGGTAAGGGGACTTTATCAAGCTTCCAGCCCCAGTCGCTTGTACCTAGCACCTGCCCTTTTTGATCTGCACTCTCCACCTCCTTCCTGTTTTTCAGGGGAAGATCCGCGACAGAGAGTCAGACTGATTCACTCCAAAAATGCCCCAAGGGGCAAGTTCAAGTCAGAATAGAATCCCAGGTCTTTCCCCTAGAAAATGCCAATTCCCCATGGTCCGTTCTTCATCTGACTCTAAGCCATGCGTCATATTCAGTATAAAATAACTGTGCAAGAAATAAAGGTATCAAAAAAGACTGCTAGGAGCCTTTTCCAATTGGCTGAGTAGCTTCTGGATGAAAGATTAACACTCTAAACATCTTGGCTCCCCGTGGGTTTGCCCTTTAGAATAAACACACACACACACACACACACACACACCCCAAGCCCCGAGGAAATGCCATTTGTTAATTAATCTTTAAAATCATCTTTCTGTTTTTTTAAAAAAGGTTGTTGTTGTTATGTGCCATGGAGTCTGACCCGCCTCATAGCGACCCCTCCTTGGGTTTCCGAGGCAGTATCACTACAGAAGTAGATTGCCCAACCTTCCTTCCGAGGAGTGGCTGGTGGCTTTGAACCGCCAGGCTGCTGGTTAGCAGTCAAGTGCCTTAGGCACTACGCTACCAGAGCTCCCCACCCCCCCAAAAAAAAAAATTGTTTCTAAACCAAAGAATCAATGAAGAAAACACACTGAGTTTCATGAAGAAATTCAGTCCTTCCGAGTTCTCTATTTCTTTTTAAGTAGTCAATTGGATTAAAGGAAAAGGAATCATTCTCCTTTAGATACAAGGTGCCATGTCAATTGCTTCTCTTCCTACGCATGGAACATTCTTTCCTGTCAAAACAAATAAATCCGCTGGGTGCGCGCGTGGGTTTCAGGGCCATGGAGCTCTGGTTAGTTTCAACAGCGAGCCCTGGCCCCCAGCCTGGAACTGTCTGGCTGGCAGAGCCGGAATTTGCTGGAAAGGGAAGCAGAGGTGTTCTTCAGGGATAGGAATGTGTGGGGAGGGATTCCTTTTAAGCCAGG
Organism: Orycteropus afer afer; assembly: GCF_000298275.1. Taxonomy (NCBI): domain Eukaryota; kingdom Metazoa; phylum Chordata; class Mammalia; order Tubulidentata; family Orycteropodidae; genus Orycteropus; species Orycteropus afer. The sequence continues at coordinate 10,368,602 of NW_006921679.1, read as the reverse complement.
GTATAAAGAAGTTGTTGGGGTGAGCACGACTGACGAATTCATTCCACCAGCCTCAAAGGCTGGCTAATTTTCCTCTACATCAGTGCTGTCGTTTGCCAGCAGGAGCAGGTGTTTTTCTGTTTTTCTGAAATCACTGAATAGAAGAAAGGCCGTGACTATATCTACTGCGGATATAAATTTACCAACCGCTTAATCTAAAACTCTCCTGCTTCCCAGGGAAGTTTCATTGAGTTACCTTCAAATTTTATCACTTTATTTCCAATTTGTATCCTTTGGGACAAAACAAAAAGGATTTTATGAGTCACAGGAAATGATACAAGCTGGGTACAATTTGATATTAGTGAAGGGTGTCTGGGCGGGCGCTACAGAGGAGCTGAGCAGTTTTTTCGTAGGCCCCGAAGTGGGATCCAAGGTGGCCCACGGTTCTTTCTCCCCCTAATTTAATAAAATGACAGAACAAGTTAAGTTATTAAAGATCCTGACACCCCACCAGGATTTTGCAGTAAGGAGGAAATCCAATTATACTTTCTAAATAATACAGAACAGGCAAATGAGATCATTATTGTTCCTCAGCCGAAGAATAGATGAAGAAAACATGTTGAGTTTTATGAAGAAATTCAGTCCTTTGGAGATTAAAAAAAAAAAAAAGTCAACTGATTTAGAGGGAAAGGAATATTTCTTCTTAGATATTATTTGCAGTTTATATGGCCTTGTGTTTCCCGTGGATATAGGAATTTATATAGTCAGGATGATTGTGGCAAGGAGGACATTAAAAGGAGGACATTAAACCAATAAATAAATAAATAAATAAAACAACTGCCATCAATGCACAGCGCCCCTAGAGGACAGAGTGGAACTGCCCCACAGGGTTTCCAAGGCTGTCAATCTTCACAGAAGCAAAGCCCAAACCACACCCACTGCTGTGGAGTCCATTCTGACTCACAGCGCCCCTAGAGGACAGAGTGGAACTGCCCACAGGGTTTCCAAGGCTGTCAATCTTTATAGAAGCAGACTGCCTCATCTTTCTCCCATGGAGCAACTGGCGGGTTCAAACTGCTGACCTTTGGGTTAGCAGCTGAATGAATGCGTTAACCACTTCACCACCAGAAGTCCTTCAAAAAACACCAAACTCACTCCCACTGACTCAATTCCGACTCACAGCAACCCCCATTCAGTTTCCAAGGTAGTAAATCTTTATAGAAATAGATTGCCCCATCTTCCTTCTGCTGGTAGGTTTGAACCACCAACCTTCTGGCCAGCGGTCAAGTGTCTTAGGCTGAAAAATGCTGGTATGTCAAAAACATATCAGAAAATAAATCTGAACATATGAAAAGAAAAAATAAACCTGGTCCTCTAGTCTAAACCCATGTTAATGAATATCATAGTATTTTAATTTGTCAAGAATTTTTTTACTGTTGTCATAAATGTGAAATGTCAGATAATAAGAGAGTCGATAAGTAAAGAGCATGTCTACAAATGCAGGATTCCCAGTTAAATTCGAATTGGACATAATAATTGTTTTAATACAAGAATTTCCTGTGCAGTGTTGGGACATACTCAAAAATGATTGTGGTTTATCTGAAATTCAAACTTAATTGGATGTCCTGTATTTTATCTGGCAACGCTAATCTAAAATGACCTTGTTTTGTTTTTAAAATAAGAGGCAGAGAAATTGAATTGATTTCGTATTTAGTAATTGTTCTGGTTCCCTAGTGCTGCTCTGACAAGAATATATACCACAAATGGGATGGCTTGAACACACAGGAGTTTATTCTTACAGTCTGGAGACTTTAAGTCTGAGTTCAAAGTGCCAGGCTCTAGGGGCTGGGTGAAAGCCCCTCAACCTTGGGCTTCAGCTCTGCCTCCTGCTCCTGACCCACTGAAGCTAGAGGCTTTTCTTCACTCAGACAGCTGCTGGCTGCTGAGGCTGACAAGCCCAAGGCTGACAAGTAAAAAGGTACAGTCCCGATGTTACCAAACCACACAGCAGGCCATTCGTTCAAGTTTATTGTAAGTCCCAAGGTCGGCAGAGCTTGGCAGGCTGCTGAAAGCAATACAGCTACCTGCAGGATTCAAGTGTGCCATAAGCTAGAGACCATTCCCAAAGCTGCTGCTTATATGTGGGAAGCAGACCACATCCCTAAAGCAGCTACTTAGCTGCTTGTGGGAGATCCCATCATGGAGTTGATTGCCAGTCTCGTCATAGGGAATGACTACCACTAGCTGCCCAGCCACTCAACCAGGCCCAGCCAAGCTGACAGACAAACTTAACCACCACAGTAATTAATTATTCTGGGGCATGTGATATCCCAATTACAAATGTTGTCTTATAACCCAAACCCATTGTCCTTGAGTTGATTCCAACTCAGAGAAACTCTATAGGCTGCAGTAGAACAGCCCTGTGGGTGTTTTGTTTTTTCCTGTAATCCTTACAAAAAGCTGATCACCAGGTCTTTCTCCTGTGGGACCACTGGATGGTTTCAAAAGCCAACATTTTGGTTGGTAGCCGGGTGTTAAACCATTTGTGCCACAAGGATTTAGTCTCTTAAAAGTCAGTATTAATCTAGATCCAGACACCATCAACATTTTTTAAGGATATGGAAAAGCCAATTATTCATTTCATATGGAAAGGAAAGAGATCTCAGATAAGCAAACCACTCCTGAAGAAGAAAAACAAAGTAGGAGGCCTCACTCTCCCAGATCTCAAAACCTTCTATACAGTAGTTAAAACAGCATGGTATTGGTACCATGATAGACAGACAGACCAATGGAACAGAACTGAAACCCAGAAATAGACCCATCCATCTATGAACAGCTGATCTTTGACAAAGGACCAAAACCCATTAAATGGGGGAGAGACAGACTCTTTAACTAATGGTGCTGGCAAAACTAGATATCCACCTGCAGAAAAATGAAATAAGACCCATACCTCACCCCACACACAAAAACAAACTCAAGTTGGATCAAAGACTTAAATGTAAAACCCAAACCCATGAAGTTCATCAAAGATAAAATAGGGGTAAATCTAGGGGCCCTAATTTATGGCATAAATAGACTGTCAAGCATAACCCAGAATGCACCGGCAGTGAAGGAAAAGCTAGATGACTGGGACCTTTTAAAAATTAAACTCTTATGCGCATTGGAAGTCTTTTCCAAAAGGGTAAGAAGAGAACATAAGATTGGGAAAAAATATTTGGCTATGACATATCTGACAAAGGACTTATCTCCAAAAGTTATAGAAAACTTCAACACCAAAAAGACAAACAACCTAATTCAAAAATGGGCAAGACGGCTACCACTGTCATCCACTTGGAAGGGATGTAGGAGATCCTGGATAGAGAAGGAGAAAAATGTGGAACAAAACTCAGAATCATTTGGGGGGAAAAAAAAAAAAAAAAGAAGAAGGTGGGGACCAGGTTTGCTGGTCCGATAGAGACTGGTGGAACC
>NW_006921679.1:10363597-10364704 GCF_000298275.1 Orycteropus afer afer | reverse complement strand
TGTCAGCCAACAAACACACGAGGAATTGCTCACGATCTTTAGTCATTAGAGATGCAAATCAAAACAATGATGAGCTATCATCTCACCCCAGCAATAACAGCAAAGTTCAACAGTACAGAAAATAAATGCTGGTGAGGTTGTGGAGAGATTAGAACTCTCATACACTGCTGGTGGGATCCTAAAATGGTACAACCACTGTGGAAAATGGTATCGTGTTTCCTTAAAAAAACTGAAAATAGAAATACCATTTGATCCAGTAATTCCATTACTAGGAATTTATCCTGAAGAAGTGAGAGACAGGACATGAACAGACATATGCACACCCATGTTCATCGTAGCACAATTCACTGCAGCAAAAAGATGGAAACAACCTAAATGCCCATCGAGGGATGAATGGATAACCAAATTATGGTACATGCACACAATGGAATACTATGGGACATTAAAGAACAACGAAGAGTACACATCATTGCACAGCGTGGATGAACTTGGAGGACATAATGCTGAGTGAAATCAGTCAATAGCAGAAGGACAAATATTGTATGAGCTTATTATTGTAAAAAATCAAGGAAGGGTTTGCTTAGTGAAGGGAACTCACATTGTAGGTTACCTGGGTAGGGTGGGAAGGGGGGGAAATCTCTGACTTGTTGGGGGTCCCATGTTGATTTGGGTGAGAGGAGGGATGGTATGGAAAGGTCGAAGGTCGAAGTTCGAAGGTCGAATTCAGAGCTTGGTGTAGGGGGTGCCCTTTTTTGTCAGTCATCCCAGGAGTTCCTTGGTATTCCTGTTTTTTGTTTTTAAACTTTCTATTGTGATTTGGATGAAAGTTCACAGAGCAAATTTGTGAAATTCAACAGTTCATACACATTTTGCTCATGACGTCATTGATTGCAATCCCTACAGTGCAACAGCTCTATCCCCACTTCTTCCCTGTCAGTACCATTTCAGAAAAGCAGGAGCCCCTCAACTTTGTAGCATAAAAATAAAATACAGATGATTGAATTCAAAGGCATTTTTTTTTTTTAATTAGGATTTGGGTGAAGATTTACAGAGTAAATTCACTTTTCATACAGCAGTTCACATATACTTTGTCTCATGTCATTGACC
>NW_006921679.1:10361469-10362547 GCF_000298275.1 Orycteropus afer afer | reverse complement strand
TCTACTTCCGTAGTGATACTGCCTTGGAAACCCAAGGAGGGGTCGCTATGAGTCGGGGCTGACTCGACGGCACATAACAACAACAACAACCAGTGTCCCACTCCACTTGTGAAAAATCTCACGATTCATTCATGAGAGGCCAGGAAAGATCTGGTCAGGAAATGGCTCAGAAAGCTGAGCTTTCCCACTAGAACTAGTCTTCTTTATTCAGGAATAAGGAAAACAGAAAAGGAGTCGATGCTTTTGAATTGTTGGGTTGGCAAAGCATACTGAAAATGTTATGGACTGCCAGAAAACCAAAAAACCAAACTCACTGCTGTCAAATGGGATCTGACTCATAGCAACCCCTCCTTGGGTTTCCAAGGCAGTATCTCTACAGAATCAGGTTGCCCAACCTTCCTTCTGAGGAGTGGCTGATGGGTTTGAACAGCCAGACTTCTGGTTACCAGTCAAATGCCTTAGGTACTATGCTACCAGAGCTCCCATGGACTACCAGAAGAACTAACAAACCTGTCCTGGAAGAAGTGCAGCCGGAATGCTCCCTGGAAATGAGACTGGCCAGACTTCGTGTCACCTACTTTGGTCATGTGGTCAGAAGGGACCAGTCTCTGGAGAAGGGTATCATCCTTGGTAAAGTGGAGGGTCAGTGAAGAAGAAGGCCCTCAATGAGATGGATTGACACAGGGGCTGCAATGATGGGCTCAGGTATAGCAAGGATTGTGGGGCTGGCACAGGACCGGGCAGTGTTTCGTTCTGTTATGCACAGGGTCACTACGAGTCAGAGGTGACTCCACGGCACTTAACAACAATATCTGCAGGAGAAAGATAAGGCAATAAGCTTCTGTAAAGATGAACAGCCTTGGAAACCCTCTGGGGCAGTTCCACTCTGTCCTCTAGGGGCGCTGTGAGTCAGAATCGACTCCACGGCAGTGGGTGTGGTTGGGCTTTGCTTCTGTGAAGATTGACAGCCTTGGGAACCCCATGGGCAGTTCCACTCTGTCCTCTAGGGGCGCTGTGAGTCAGAATCGACTCCACGGCAGTGGGTGTGGTTTGGGCTTTGCTTCTGTAAAGACTGACA
>NW_006921679.1:10359931-10361354 GCF_000298275.1 Orycteropus afer afer | reverse complement strand
TTCTGTAAAGACTGACAGCCTTGGAAACCCTCTGGGGCAGTTCCACTCTGTCCTCTAGGGGCGCTGTGAGTCAGAATCGACTTCATGGCAGTGGGTTTGGTTTGGGCTTTGCTTCTGTAAAGACTGACAGCCTTGGAAACCCTCTGGGGCAGTTCCACTCTGTCCTCTAGGGGCACTGTGAGTCAGAATTGACTCCACAGCAGTGGGTGTGGTTTGGGCTTTGCTTCTGTAAAGATTACACCAAAAACCAAATTCACTGCCATCTATTCAGTTCTGACTCATAGTGATCCCCACTGGGTTTCCAAGGTGGTAAATCTTCATGGAAGTAGATTGTCTTATATTCCTTCTGCGGAGCAGCTGGTGGGTTTGAACCACCAACCTTCTGGTTAGCAGTCAAATGACTTAGGGACTACACCACTAGAGCTGCTTCTGTGGAGATTCAAAATAAAAACAACCCAACTCAGTGCTGTCGAGTCGTTTCGAACTCATAGCGACCCCTCATTGGGTTTCCAAGGCAGTATCTCTATGGAAGTAGATTGCCCAGTCTTCCTTCCACAGAGTGGCTGGTGGGTTTGAACCACCAGCCTTCTGGTTAGCAGTCAAAGGCCATATGCACTATGCCCCCGGAGCTCCCTTGGAAAACCTATAGGGCAGTTCTACTTTGTCCTCTAGGGGCACTGTGAGCCAGAATTGACTTGAGGGCAGTGGGTTCAGTTTTCGGTTTCAGGAGAGAGACAAGGGGCAGGCTGCCTCTTCATAGTGGGAAGGAGAGTTTCTAGTAAAATGAGATTTGAAAAAGGGTGTGGGCCACGAACGCAGTTGGGAGACCACTGGAAGCAGACAGAAGGAAACGCCCTTGGAGAAGTGGGAAGACCCAGCGTGCTTGGCTGTGAGAGAGCAGTCAGGTGGGTGTGGCTGGAGGGAGCAGCTGAGGAAAGAGCAGATGGGAACAGAGAAATGGGCGGCCTGCACAGGCAGGGACTGGTTGGGCCCGGGAAGGATTCTGGCTTGTCCTGGGATGGAAGCATTGGAGAGATTTCAGCAGCGTGACTGCCATGCCTTGCATTTTAAAAGGATCTCTCGAGCTCTGTTGAGAAGGTTGTAGGGAGGAAGAGTGGAAGCATGCAGGAAGTGATCCTGAGTCTAGGAGAGAGGTGGCAGTGGCTTGGAGTAGGTGGTGCAGTAAAAGTGGTGAGACTAGTTAAACCAAAACCCTAACTCATTGCCACTGAGTGGTTTCTGACTCACAGCGCCCCTAGAGGACAGAGTGGAACTGCCCCACAGGGTTTCCAAGGCTGTCATCTTTACAGAAGCAAAGCCCAAACCACACCCAGTGCCATGGAGTCTATTCTGACTCACAGCGCCCCTAGAGGACAGAGTGGAACTGCACCCCAGGGTCTCCAAGGCTGTCAGTCTTTACAGA
>NW_006921679.1:10355539-10359331 GCF_000298275.1 Orycteropus afer afer | reverse complement strand
CTTCCTTCCGAGGAGTGGCTGGTGGGTTTGAACCGCCAGCCTTCTGGTGAGCAGTCAAGTGCCTTAGGCACTATGCTACCAGAGCTCCTAATTAGCCTCTGGGTATATTGGTAACGGACAGGCTCTGCTTATGGAATGGGTGCTGAGGTCCCGCCTGGCCCAGACAACTGGAGGGGTTGGAGCTTTTGCTCCTAGGAGTCCGCAGGAGGGGCTGGTGAGGCTGAAAGCAGACGGTGGTTTGGGATGCATTCGGTTGGAGATGTTGAGCCGTCATGCATCAGACGTCTCAGTGTGCAGTTAGTTGTTGAAGGGGCAGCGAAGTCTGGGTTGGAAATAGAAATCTGGGGACCATGATGCGACTGGTGCTAGGCCAGCCGCCATGGGCAGAGGATGGTTTCTCTTAGCCCGGCTTCCTGGTCTGCCCTCGTCAGAAGCCATTTGGGGAGGTGGTTAACAAGGAAGGATCCACGCGCCAGCGCCCCCACGTGCTCATCCACCCTGCACCTCAGCACCGAAGCCACCGTTAGTTAGGGAGCAAATAGGACATGTCTGCTACTGAGACCTCTGCCTCCCTGGTGCTTCCAGAACACTGGGAAGAGACAAAATAAAACACGACCCTTGGTTATCAAGTTAATTCCAACCCACAGTGAGTCTACGAGACGCAGCGGAACTGCCCGGCAGGGTTTTTAAGGCTGTCATCCGTATGGGAGCAGATGGCCAGGTGTTTCTCCGGTGGATTCGCTGATGGGTTCCAACCGTCAATCTTTTGGTGAGCAGCTGAGCACTTCACTTCTGTGCCACCAGGGCTCCTGGGAAGAGACAAGAGCTGCGCCCCATCTTTGTGGGTCAGGTGGTTGGTGCTCTGCGCACACAAGGGGCGGAGGGGGACAGCAGGGGTCACAAGCGTCACAAAGGTGGCGGAACAGCGGACCGCAGGGCTCTGGGGGGGGGCAGCACCCTGTTCTCCCGGATCCGGGCCGCTTGGAGGGTGGGAGGGGCACTGCAGCCGTAGGCGTCATAGTATTTAGTGTGGATGCGGGGATTACAATGGATTTTGTGTTTTGAAATTCACCTAATGGGGGAGGGATTGTCAGCCGAGCGCCCATCTCTCCGAGCCACTCCCACTCTATCGTCACTGGCGTTGGGCCGGCTGCTGAGAATGGAGGTTGGCTTTTCTTGGGCCTGCATCACACCATCCGGGGAGCTGGTGAACAACGGAGGGTCCACGTGCCAGCTCCACCCCACTCATCAACCTCTGTACCTTGAGTCCATTCCAACTCACCGGGACCCTACAGACCAGAGTAGAACCGCCCCCCAGGCTTTCCAAGGCCTTTCTCCCGTGATTTTATTCAGAGGCAAGTTGTTAAGGCACATTTTAAAATTAAAATCAAACAAATCTGGAATATATATAAAAAAATACAACTGAGTCTGTATTTTGATTTATGAAAAATAAATTTATTACATAACACCTTGTTTTTAACAATGTTCAATTTTTTTTTATTCAGAATACTTGTGTCATTCATGTAAAATAGTTTGATACAGTACATTGTATGTTATAGGGTTTTTTTTTTCCTCAAAAATTCTAAGGCTCTCCTACTCCCTCTCCTTGCTGAAGTAAGGGCACCCTAAACCACGTGCGAACGAGTTTTAGAAAAGAAAATGAACTGAACGAAATTTTAAGAGCACTACACCGACCAGCTGTAAAATCAGGACAAAATAACGGAATCGGATGCCGCACCTTTTTAAGGAAGTTATCGTTCATGCTTTTTTTCATCTTAAAGCATGCTCACAAATCAGCAACACCACCAGGAAAAAGGGAACGCTGGATGATCGCCTCAGTCTGTTTGCTGAACCAAACAGGTGTGTATCAATGACAACATACCTAATCACTATCAAATAGCAGCTTTAACACCAGTCAAGTCAAAGATTGAAAAGAAAACTAAACCAGTCAGTTGGAAATTAATCTTTGGGAGTTTTGAAACCTTTCTGGAAAAACTTGGTTTTTGTAATTTTGGAAAAAAAAAAAAAAAAAAAAAAAAAGGTTTTTTTTTTTTAAAAAAAAAAAAAAAAAAAAAAACAAAACAAAACACTGATTAATGTAGAAGACGAATCAACTCACTGATAAGACACTAAGAAGAAAGGTGTACCAAAATAATGTCACTTTGCGTCTTGGTTATTTTGTTGCGTTAACATATACTGTATGTTTCAAGTACCAGTTAAACAGTTTCCGTGTGTGTACTATTATTGGTCAGATAACGCTGTTACACGGATAGGGCTCACCACATACAAAGACAAATGCTTGCCTCTAGCACATTTCACAGGTTCAACTGCTACAGACTGTCACTGGGAAAAATGCATTGGTCAGTCTGAACCATGTCAAGTAAACTATGGAAGTAGCATGTCCACAACACAAACTGTGCTAGCACTTTCTTTTCAAGTCTAACTCCAAAATAGGTACAACTTGGAAGCCACTACCCCGATCTGTGAAAAGTGGTGGGACTCGGCGGCTGGACGTTCTGAAGGCGTGGCTGCACGGTACATTCTCGCGGCCCGGGCCAGGCGCCGCGGGGGCGCGCAGTCCGCCCGCAGCATAGCGACAGTGCAATGACGTGATTCCGGCGCAGCTCAGTACCGGTGTGTCTGATGAGAGTACTGTGGAGGCTGCTGGGAGGTAGCTGAATATCCCATGCTGCTCTGCGGCTGTGATGTGCTTGGTCCAGGGTTGGGGTAGGCAGCATGTGGATTGGAACGCTGCAGGAGAACAAGGGAGAAATGAGACCCAGCGGCTGGTGGCGGGAGCCAGACCGCGGCCCCCAAGGCCTGTGTGCCTGAAGGGCCACGGTGTTCCAAGGAAGGAGGAATTTAAAATTCTGCACTTATAAACTGAATTACTTTAGAATTAAAATGACCAAAAAAACCACAAGAAAACAAAACCCCAACTTTTAATAGTAACGTTTTTCTTCACGACCAGATATTGCTCTTGTGTGCTGCCCAGGAGTGAATTCCAACTCAGTGACCCATGTCACAGGGTAGAACTGCCCCAGAGGGTTTCCAAGGCTGTCAATTTTTATGGAAGCAAAGCCCATACCAAACCCACTGCCACTGAGTTAATTCCGGCGCGCAGCGCCCCTAGAGGACAGAGGGGAACTGCCCTAGAGGGTTTCCAATGCTACAAATCTTTATAGAAGCAAAGCCCAAAATACCCACTGCAGTTGAGTGGATTCCAATTCCAACTCACAGCGCCCCTAGAAGAGCTCTGATAGCTGCCTAAGGCACTTGACTACTAACCAGAAGGCTGAGGGTTCAAACCCACCAGCCACTCCTTGGAAGGTTGTTGTTGTTATGTGCCCTCGAGTCAGCCCTGACTCATAGGACCCCTCCTTGGGTTTCTGAGGCGGTATCACTATGGAAGTAGATTGCCCCATCTTCCTTCTGAGGAGTGGCTAGTGGGTTTGAACCGCCAGCCTTCTGGTTAGCAGTCAAGTGCCTTAGGCAAGGAAGGTTGGGCAATCTACTTCCATAGAGATGCTGCCTTGGAAACCCAAGGAGGGTTTGCTAGGAGTCCGAGAGGACTCGGCAGCACATAACAATAACAATAGCACTCCTAGAGGACAAAATGGAACTCCCCACAGGGTCTCCAAGGCTGTCAATCTTTACAGAAGCAAAGCCCAAACCACACCCACTGCTGTGGAGTCGATTCTGACTCACAGCGCCCCTAGAGGACAGAGTGGAACTGCACCACAGGGTTTCCAAGGCTGTCAGTCTTTACAGAAGCAAAGCCCAAACCACACC
>NW_006921679.1:10291495-10355439 GCF_000298275.1 Orycteropus afer afer | reverse complement strand
CCACAGGGTTTCCAAGGCTGTCAGTCTTTACAGAAGCAAAGCCCAAACCACACCCACTGCTGTGGAGTCGATTCTGACTCACAGCGCCCCTAGAGGACAGAGTGGAACTGCCCCGAGGGTTTCCCAGGCTGTCATCTTTATGGGAGGAGCCTGCCGGGTCTTTCTCTCACAGAGCCACTGGGTGGGTTCGAATCACCAACATTTTTGGTTAGCAGCCAAGTGTTCAACTGTTGCACCACTGGGCTCCTTAAGGTCAGAAGGATGGCTAGGGTGAGTCATATTACTATGCTGTCCCAATAAATATTTTTCTACAACCTTTTTTTCAACACTCTTTTTATGCTATTTTGTATCCACTTGACAAATATTAACCAGTTTGAGCTGTTTAAACATGAGATTAAGGATGTACACATTAAGAAATCCCAAGCTAATTTACATGTTAGTTCCTTCCCCAGAGACTCCTCCCACACAAATGCGACCAATGAGTCAAAAAGAAGGCGCTGACAGAAGGTAACACAGAATCCACTTCTTTGCCATGAACACAGTTATGCCCTTCACACTACTGGGCCTTATTTTGCTATAAGTTACGTAGAAAAGGAAAAATATAATAATTGAAATGTCAAAGGAGTGGTATTCTCAATTCTCCAAATGGCACAAAGGGAAGGAAGGGTCACATAGTTTGCTGTGGAACTGTACTGTCCGTGTGCAACCAAGTGAAACACCGCCTGGGCCCACTGCTGCGCCACCAGGCATCCCGAGTGCCTTCCAAGCGACGGGCTCCTCTTCCAATGTTTTATCCGACAATGGTCTGCTGTCATCCACAGGGCTTTTGCCGGCTGATTTTTGGATGGAGATGGCCAGGCCTTACTTTCTACTCTCAGTCTGGACGCTCCACATGCAACCTGTCCGCCACAGGTGACCTTGCTGGTATTGGACACAGTGGTGGCCCCACCTCCAGCCTCACAGCAACACATGACCCACCACAGCACAGCACTGACGGGTGCGTGGTGGCCTACGGTTTTGAGTCTTGTAATTACGATCTGTGAAAACATTACGCCTCTTCCTGCATCTCCCCCCCCATATGGTTAACTCCCAAGATAAACACTATGAAAGATTAACCATGATTTATTACTGCTGCCTTTCAAAGCCTGCTCACTAAATCCCAATTCTACATTCTGCCAATTCTAACAACACTAACCTTTGAAGAAGAGTGACCATGTGAAACTGCAGTCGGAAATGCTATTTTGGAATCACCCATGAGAGTCAAGCTCTGAGACACCAACAAACAAAGAAGAGCAGCCTCCACCTCTTAGCTCTGGCAGCGGAGCTGAGGGCATAGTGGCGGTGCCCTAAGGGTGCCGGCACCATCAAGTGCAGACACGCGCTTGAGCCAAGATGCCCTCCCCTCGCCGGACGGGAGGAAGGATGCTGGAAGAAGCCTGGTCCTGAAGATGCCTGTCTGACTCCCTTGGCTAGCCGACTGGAAGCAGACGACTACGGGGCGGACCAGGATTTCCTGTGCAGTGGGCTGGGTCTCCCCTTCACAGGAGCAAAGAGCTCATCCCGAATTCCTGAAGGGCAGAATCAGCACTGGGGACCACAGCAGTTGAAGTAAGAACTTCTTTTTCTCTTTTTTGTCGGTCAAGTTTTCAGTACACTTCCCACACTGAAACCCAGTTCAGTTGAGCGTATGATTAGAAAAAGCAGCAGAGAGAAGGAGGTGGTACACAATTTTCAAAGTAGGTCTTTCCACAGTAGACTGAGAGTGTCATTTGGCAGGCCTCTGAGGAGGGAGAGAGGAGCTGGTGTGGGCAAGCAGCCAGAGCTAAGCTGGAATCCGCCATGGACTCACTGGACAGACAGATGTAAGCTGGAGTTCTCCATGGGCTCGTTGGGCAGACAGATCTAGGCTGGAGTTCTCCATAGGCTCGTTGGGCAGACAGATGTAAGCTGGAGTCTGCCACAGGCTTGTTGGGCAGACAGATCTAAGCTGGAGTTCTCCATGGGCTCGTTGGGCAGACAGATCTAAGGGTGAGTCCACTATGGGTTTGCTGGGCAACCACGCAAAGGTTACTCAGCACCACGACCCTCCATTTCCTGTCTGAAGGACAATGGTGATGCCCACCTTGTGTGGTTACCGTAAAGATGGAGGGGAATCATCTGTTACCTACTTAGCCAACTGCTGCCATGAGTGATTCAGACTCACGGTGACAGATGTGTCCTGCAGTGGGACTGCTCCAAGGGTTTTCCTGGCTGCAATCTTTATGGAAGCACAACTCCAGGCCTCTCTTCCGAGGTCTACTGGGTAGACCTCAACTGCTAGCCTTGAGATTAGTTGTCACCAACTGCAAAACCAAACTCACTGCCATTAAGTCACTTCCAACTCATAGCCACCCTCACTGGGTTACAGAGGCTGTACATCTTTACGGTAGCAGATTGCCCCATCTTTCTTCCACGAAGCGGCTGACGGGTTTGAACCGCAGACCTTCTGGTTAGCAGCCAATGCTTTATCAACCATGCCACCAGAGCTCCTTTGCCATCAATTCAAACAAACAAACAAACAAACAAACTCACTGCCATCAAGTTGATTCTGACTCATAATGACCCTCCCCCTTTGGGTTTCCGAGGCAGTAAATCTTTATGGAGTAGATTGCCCAGTCTTCCCTCCATGGAGTGGCTGGTGGGTTTGAACCACCAATCTCTTGGTTAGCAGTCAAATGCCTTAGGTACTACACCACCAGAGCTCCTGCCATCAACTCAAAAAACCAAAACCAAACTCTCTGCTGGGGAGATGGATCCAACTCATAGTGACCACTCCTTGGGTTTCCGAGGCAGTATCACTAAGGAAGTAGATTGCTCAACCTTCCTTCTGAGGAGTGACTGGTGGGTTTGAACTGCCAACCTTCTGGTTAGCAGTCAAGTGCCTTAGGCACTATGCTACCAGAGCTCCCCCTGCCATCAACTAGCACAAAGTAAATACTCAACACACTGCTATGACGATTATCACTAACACCAGCTCTGAACATATGCTCACTGTGTGACATGAACCATCATAATGTGATAAAAGTGGTTGGTAGCTCCTGTGCCGTGGCACACACCACTGTGAGGACAAGGATGTTTGCTTTGTCGGGCCTGACTCCGTATTGTCAGGCTCACATTCCCTCTTGACTTCAGTCTCATCCCTGTGCTATTTATTAACTCGTTTCCTGTGAATGACAACCAGCGGTTCTGGCTGTGTCCTGTAAGACGTGACCACTGATGTCAGCAGACAGTGACGAGCCTTGTGATGATGGTAATCACTGGTGCCATCTCCAAGAAGGAAGACCAGCCTCGCTGGGTGTGCCAGGAATTGACAGAGAACACTCTACTATCGTTCATCACTTTGTGGACATGCTGTATCTACTCCGTGTTTGGTGTGAGTACCCCTCTTTGGAAACACACAATGGAGCAGACCACTTTGAAGTCATTAAGACCCTGTCCATCTCTTGGTGCTGCACCTCCTCCTGAAACCCCCTTTACCTCCTTGAACTCTGGTGTGGATTATTGGCTGCATCGTGCCAGGGCACGAACCCCATCGATTTTCAGGTTACACCATCTCATTTAATCCTTGCTGTAATCCCATGGTTACCAGTATCCAAACCAAAACAACAACAACAACAACAACAACAAAAACCAAACTCACTGCAATTGAGTCAATTTGACTCATAGTGACCCCTCCTTGGGTTTCCGAGGTAGTATTTCTATGGAAGTAGCCTGCCCAGACTTCCTTCTGAGGAGCGGCTGGTGGGTTTGAGCCACCGGCCTTCTGGTTAGCAGTCACATGCCTTAGGCACTACGCCACCAGAGCTCCCTACCATTATCCATAGTTTACAAATGAGGAAGCGGAGAGCGTCTGAACGTCTAGGTTACAGTCAAGGTAACACAGAAGCAGTGACTGGGCTGGGACCTGCAAGCCTGTGTTCTTACTCGCCATGGTCTATCACTGCTTCAAAATAACAGATACAATTTACTGAGATCCGACTATGAGCTAGGTGCTAAGACACAACACGTCTACCTCTGCAACAGCTGTCAGCCCCGTTGTTACCTTCATTTTATAGAAGCCAAGATGAGTAAACTATTTCCAAGGCCACCCAGTTAATAAAGGGCATGATCTGAATTCGACCCGGCCGGGTCTGTCTGGTTCAAGAGTTGCGGTGTAGGGAATTACTTGGTCTGGCTTTTTTAGCCTAGTCTTTGTAACTCCCATTGGGTTACTGGGTAGGACCACGCAAATAGTGTGTAGAACTCTGCTGTTGGGATTGGTTAGTTTTGTCACTCTGCCAGGCTTAAAATGAGCCCTCCTAGAGGCAGAGGGAGCATCTCACTGCCGTCAGGAGAGAAGAACTGGAGTGAAGTAAGGTGTGTCCTTGGCCCCCAGATCCCTCAATGCACCTCGCCAGCAGAGAGAGGCCCTGACAGAGAGAGACGGTTGCAGTGGAACCAAGGGGCATGAGACAGAGTGGCGGGCTCACGTGGCCCACAGAGTGCGAAAGCTGAGTGCCCTTGGGGAGGCAGCTTGCCAGCAGAGAGGGGTGCACCTAGGTGTTCTATGGGCAGAGCTAAAAGAGCTCTGTAACAGTTGCCCGAGCAGGGCGGAGGCCAGGCCGAGTGGCCAAGGGCAGAGACGCGAGTCTGAGGGCACAGCAGAGGGGAGACTGTCCTGATCGAAAAACTGCATCCAGAGCGCGTTCCTCACCTGGTTTGTAGCCTGTTGCTTCCCTAATCGGCCCCATAATCGTGAGCATTGTCTGTGAGTTCTGTGCGGCCACTGCAACGAATGGAAATCAGCAGTGAAGTGTGAATGGCGTGGGAGGGACGGCTGGTGTCCGATTGGTAATAAGCTGGAGGGGGGCGGCATGTCTGGCCTCACAGGAATCAGCCTTGGGCTGCTGCTGGTGACTCTATTCTCCTTTTGTGAAGTTAGAGGAGGTGAGAAGATGCCACCTCCTTGCCCATTTCGCAAGAGTCTAAACCCTTTCTCCCACGTTGCTGTCAGTGCCTTCCAATGCCGGCAACGCTCTGTGTCCACATGTGCCCCCAGGTACAAGGAAGCTCAGCGTTTGCCCACTGCCTCACAGTCTCTGACGCCCAGCCTGTGCCCCCGCCAGCGCTGGCTGCGCCTGCCGTACCTGATAGTCTGAGGTCATGATCAGCCCGCCTGAGGTAGTGGTAGGAGGAACAACTCTCACTTTCTTTAACGGGGGTCCCTGGGCGTGGCCGCTGTCCTGATTCCCTGGGTGACCGGTTCCGTTCGTGTGGTTATTGCCCTGCTGCTGCGGCTGCTGGTTCTTCTCAATGGGGTCAACAGAGAAACAAGGCTCAACTCAGACAGAGAACCAAACACCAACCCGGGAGACGCTGCGAAGTGTGTGGCAGGCAAGAGCCCGCCGGCGCTATTTTAATACTTACTTTGTCTCCTTTGTCGTCGGGTTCTTCTTCTGTTAAAAATTCACGTTTTGGGTAAGGGATCTGACAACCGGCAAAAACGCTGATCAGAAGAGAGAAAGAGAGAATGATTTCTGGCGTACTAGCCAATATTTACAGGAGCCCTTGGGGTGCTGCGGTTAAAGCATTTGGCTGCTAACCCAAAGGTCAGTGGTTCGAACCCACCAGCCACTCTGTGGAAGAAAGATCATGCAGTCTGCTTCCATGAAGACAGCCTTGGAAACCCCGTGGGGCAGTCCCACGCTGTCCTCTAGGGCAACTGTAAGTCAGAATCGACTTGAGAGCAGTTGGTTTGGAATTTTGGTTTAGCCAGTATTTCAAATGTTCATTTCAGGTGTTTTCATTTTAATCTTTTAAGATGGACTTCGTCTCTCTGTGCAAATATGAGCACCTTTCATATGAGCTCAATGAGACGACTCTTCTCCTAAATGGTGACAGGCCAGCGACCAGCAGCGGGCCTGTCATCGCACACTACTCAGTAGTTGTCTATTGTGACTCAACTTCCTTTCTGGATTCCACCATTCCTGTTATTACTGGAACCAAAATGTAAGTTCTGGCTGAAGGTGTGTTGCTGCCCAAAGACAATTTCTGTTATACCCTATCTACTATATTTACAACAAAAGATGGTATGGGGACCATGAACACATCTGGGAGTGGTGCCTGCCATTCTGGACACAAGACTGTAACTGTGGTGTCAGCCACTGTCTGGGAGGACCTATGTCACCAGCCTGCCACTGAGCAACTAGGTTAGTGCTAGTCCCAGCAGGACCTAAGGTTCATGAAGTAAAAGATGGACAAGCACACCTCTTCACTGAGAACCCCAGAGGACACTTCAGTGGTCAGAACTCAGTCTGGTTTGTCCTAAGGACTCCCTTGGGAGGAGTGGCCACTTGGAGCTGACAACCAATCCAGAGCATGCTCCGGAAGGTTCTATTCTGCTGGTGAGTTAATGATTGGTCACTTACTCTGATGTAGGAAGTGGGTCTTCCAAGAAGTAGGGATCCTGCATAGCCTGTTCTGAGGTAATCCGCTTTATTGGGTCCATGGTAAGCAACTTCTGAAGCTGAAACCAGAAACCACACAGACGTTATCACACCACTGCTCGTGCCCAGCCCAGCACATTGAGAAGAGGTACGTGGTTTGGACGCATGGTGCCACAACTGATTCCCCAAAAGCAACACAAATACTGGATTATTAAGTTCAGCGTAGCAATTCACATATTGGTCACTTTAAATATTTGGATCTCACTTGATTCTCACACAAGTAGGAACTCAGTTTTGTCTTCTTACTCCAGACCCAACGTCTTTTCCCTCCATTATTTAAATGGCTTTATCCAGTATGGACCAGGCCTGAAACCTCATATCTTCTACTAAGAGGGAAAATGGTAGTAGCACAAATACTATGCTAGCCCCAAGGGGCTATTTCCATTTCAACTTGAATTAAATAAAAAATCCACTTCCTAGTCACCAAGAAACAAAACCAAACCCACTGCCATTGAGTCGATTCCGACTTATAGCGAACCCTATTGGGTTTCCAAGGCTTTAAATCTTTACGGAGGTAGATTGCCTCATCTTTCTCTCGCAGAGCGGCTGACAGTTTTGAACCAGACCGTGTTCAGCAGTAATGCCTTATCCGTTGCGTCACCACACTAGGTTACATTTCAAGGGCTCAAGAGCTACCTTTGGGCAGTGGCTGCCCTGTTTGGCAGCACAGATACAGAACGGTTCTGTCATCAGAGAAGTTGTGCCACTGGACAAGGGCTGCATGAGTCTAGACAAATACGTCAAGTTCAGAGCTGTGGGTGTGAGCAGAGATATTGGAGGGAGGCTGCTTGGGTTCAAATCCTGACCCCACGTTTCTCAGCTGAGTGACCATGGACTTAAAACTCTATGCAACTCTGTCTGTCAAATGGAGACTGAAAATAGTACCTACTATCCCAGGCCTGATTTCGGGATTAAGTTCGTGATTCACATCAAAGGGGCATTGTGCCTGGCACCAAGAAAATACCACACAGTTAGTTGCTGTTGTTATTGCCACATGTAGAAACGTCACAGTGATGTGAGAATTCAGTAATTTTTCATTAGAACATAGTTCATTAAAGGCTCCATGAAGTGTACCTGGTTTTATTATGTGGTTGAAGCGATTACGGGCAGTCCCCAGGGTTAGCACGAGAGGAGTTCCTCACTGCGTCTCTAACGATGTGTAGGTCAGTCAGCATGCTGGTTCTTTCGTAGCCCTACTTTAGTGCAAGAAAAGGCTCGGAGCCCCTTTGATGACGTCAAAGCTGCACATGTAGTAAGTGGAGGTTAATTTGATGAAGAATTTGTTGTGAAAAGGGGTTGGTTCAATGGTTTCATGGTGAGGGCAAATGTGCATAAACGTTAAATGGATTCTGAGTCAAAACAGCCCAGCTGTACTAAAAGATGGCAGCCGACAGCACCACTTTGAATGTGTGTGGCTCTCCAGGGTTCCGTCAATAATCCAACGTCCTGCATCAGCCTCCTAAGAGGGCTCACTACACTCTTCCAGGTCTCCCACTCCAGGGCTTCAACTTGTCATTTTTCCTGTTCAGGTAACTGTGCCAAATCACCCAAATTGTGAAGACTCAGTCTGTTCTGCTTCACTCCACCGGCCAGGACAGGACTGGTGCAAAACTGTTCAAGGTCCTGCTTAGAGGGCAAGGAAGAGCTGTCCTAAGTCAGACGTCTGCAACCTGGGGACTGCCTGTATCTAACAGTGCAGTCTCTTAGCTTTTACTTTCTGATCTGCTGCAGCGGTTTAGTTGCTAATCAAAAGGTTCAAACCCACCAGCAGCTCCAAAGGAGAAAAATGAGGCAGTGTGCTTCCATAAAGATCGACAGCCTTGGAAACCCTCTGGTGCAGTTCCACTCTGTCCTCTAGGGGCGCTGAGTCAGAATCGACTCCATGGCAGTGGGTGTGGTTTGGGCTTTGCTTCTGTAAAGATTGAGAGCCTTGGAAACCCTGTGGGGCAGTTCCACTCTGTCCTCTAGGGGCGCTGAGTCAGAATCGACTCCATGGCAGTGGGTGTGGTTTGGGCTTTGCTTCTGTAAAGATTGAGAGCCTTGGAAACCCTGTGGGGCAGTTCCACTCTGTCCTCTAGGGGCGCTGTGAGTCAGAATCGACTCCATGGCAGTGGGTATGGTTTGGGCTTTGCTTCTGTAAAGATTGAGAGCCTTGGAAACCCTGTGGTGCAGTTCCACTCTGTCCTCTAGGGGCGCTGTGAGTCAGGATGGACTCCACAGCAGTGGGCAATGGGACAACGGTTCTCAAACTTCATCGTGTGTAGGAATTGCACGAGGGCCTGAGGATAGATGGCTTGGCCCTCTCAGTGTCTGACTGGCAGAATCTGCATTTCCAGCAAGTTCCCAGGTAATGCTATTTGCTGCTGGGCTGAGACCACATTTTGGAAACCAGTGAACTGATAAGACACACTGGTTAATGAGAGCTGGCAAATTTTAGATGGACAAAAAAGATCAAATATGTAAATAAAATTCTGAGATGATAAGAGTCAAACTGAACTTGGATGATCTTTCGGTGGATACATGACTTTAGGGTTAGGGTTGAGGAGAGAAGCCTGGGTTTCCTATATAAAATACCTAGCCATTTGAATGAACTTATAAGAGAGCTCTCAGATGGAAGCACCCAAGATTATCAGCAATTATGATAGGGCACCTCAGTACAGACCAGCAAATACGCTGCCAGGAAGAGGCATCATGGACATCTCAGTGGGGATGACAATGAGACTCTCCTCAGACTTTAAGGAGCAGCAGGAAATGGGGGGCACAAGAGTACTTCCCCTGAACTGTGACTTTTAAACTGCTGTGACTGTCTTATTTGCTCAGAATAATTAAGTTCCTGATTTGGAAGGATCTAATTTCACCTTCCACTTTGGATTCTGTTGTGTGCCTGTCGTCATAAACCATTATCTGGACAATGCATTGTGGTCATATGATAGGCTAAGAATTGCTTTTTAAACTGCTATAAGCTAGGAGATACATGATAAAACATAGGAGATGATGAAGTGATCACTGGAGGGCACAGCAGGAGGAGGAGAAGATGACACAGAAATAAGAGAACTGTGTGCCGAGCGGTGTGCAACAAAGAGAAGTCTAACCCTCCAGGCATCAGGTTCCCGTCTCGTGAATTCATTCTAAAACACTTTGCAATCAAGAACTGTGCAAAATTTAAGCCACGCAAAAACAGTCTGCTTCCCAAATTCCCGTTTTATATTTTATAAACCATTTTTTTGGGGGTGGGGAGACACATAAAACTGAAAAAGATTTTGCAACAACGGAGTGTAGCAGTGGGACTTGGGTAA
Source organism: Orycteropus afer afer (assembly GCF_000298275.1). Taxonomy (NCBI): domain Eukaryota; kingdom Metazoa; phylum Chordata; class Mammalia; order Tubulidentata; family Orycteropodidae; genus Orycteropus; species Orycteropus afer. The sequence goes on along the minus strand of NW_006921679.1, from coordinate 10,345,619 downwards.
GATCTGAGTGGCCACGAGTGGGCAACAGCTGGACATAAGCATGTCACCCAAGCCCTTGCTCTGCACAGTTTTAGACTCCAGGCTTCCACTGCATGGTGACAGAGGCCGCATCTCACACCCTCCCAGAAAAAGCAAGGGAGCCTCCAAGCCGCCACAGAAGCACTTCTGACGCCCTAGATTCTAAGAGGTATCTTGGGAGTTAAAAATGTTTGCAAGCAAAATTTCCAAGAGCTGGAATGCAAAATAACTGGTGGAAATACATTTTGTGAAATTTTTAGAATTGATGAAAAATAGTAAGTGTGATTTCCAAAATGCTCTCGGCAGTTTTGTTATGATTACAACCTTCAGAAAATCTGAGTGGCCCAGATGTCACTCAAAGTGTCAGATGGGTTCAGAAAAGCAAATATTCTGACGCCTAACCCAAGGATGCACTCAGAAAACACATGGTTCTCCCACCGGACCGCTCCAGCAGCTCTGAGTAACTGCAAAACCCGACCGCAGAGCGCCTCGGGTCGGGCTAGTCCGTGAGGGGGAACACATTTCGTTAGTGCCGTTAACTAAAGCTCACCAAGTGGAATGCTTTACTGTCTGGTTTGACTTTGTGTTTCTCCATATACTTGATAAGGCTGCAGTTGGTGTACCTGAAAGACAAATATTACGAAATATCTGTATTAGATTTAGGGTGAGCTTTACGTTGGCCAAAGTCCTTCCAAATAGAATTAGTCTGATTATGAGTGATAGAAAATACATATGAAAATGGGGGTCAGCATGAAAATGACTAGCGCTGAATCAATTCCGTACCCCATATGGTACCCACAGTCATAGCTTTGGGATGGATGTCACTGATTAAATGCAGGACACGTCCGTACAAAATTTTCTCAACAGTTGTTTTCACAATGAATTATCTCTTAAGATAGAATAATGGTCATATTTCAAATACATGGGCCAGAAGTATAACTCTGTCCTAATAGTAAGTTTAAAATACAGTAGTGATAGGTCTACGAACTCCTCCTCCCCAGTTCCCTGATGGGGCCCTGTTTTCATGTTTTATGAAATCTTCCTTGTTCTCGATTAACGGGCTTAAAATTAGTACAAGGTCTAGGTTTCAGTTTCTTATTTTTTCAGCTATGTTATTTTACACAAATGCCTAATATCTGCCTTCTAGGAGACTGTCATGATGTAAAATACTTACTACAGTAAATACATAAACTTACTGACTAGAAAAATCTGATACTGAGTATCCTATTGTGACACTGTTGTTGTTGTTATGTGTTGTCAAGTCGGACCTGACTCATGGAGACCCCTCCTTGGTTTCCGAGGCAGTATCACTACGGAGATTGCCCAACCTTCCTTCCAAGGAGTGGCTGGCGGGTTTGAACCGCCAGCATTCTGGTTAGCAGTCAAGTGCCTTAGGCACTATGCTACTTAGAAAAGCAAGAAAAAAAAAAAAAAACAAACAAACCAAAAAACAACTACTTTCTTTCAAACTTACGTATTTCTTCTGAAATCTTTCATTAACGTCGAATGTTCGGGCATCTTTTTGATGTCTTCCCAATCTTTATCTGTGAAACACATTTGTAAGTTTTGATGTTATCATCTAGGCTCTTGCTCTCAAGAATTTTAGTCAATGTTACCTTGCTTTTCATTACATTTTTATACTTTAAAACCTTCATGAAAACTCAGCCTTCCAATAAACGCTCAACCACAGTAACACCTTATCTTGAACCCTAAATCCTATTCTCCGTCCTCTGCAGAGCTTTGGTGTCTCTCTGGATCTTCTCAAGTTCAGCTGCCTACTTTCTACATGTTTTACTCTAAGCTGCCTCACTTTCTACAACTAGAGGGGAGTAAGTGACAAATACATTATAAATAAATATTTCTAAAATACCTTTTCCCACCAAATGTCTTGGTTGAATCAACAATCTACTCAATGGTAAATATAAGACCTTTTGCTTCAGTAGCTTGAAGACAAATTCTTTTTATGAGATGGCCCTCCTTACTTTCACCTTATTAAATACATCTAGTTATGTTACTATTCCACATGTTGTTGTTGTTGTTATGTGCCGTCGAGTCAGACCCGACTCATAGCGACCCCTCCTTGGGTTTCAGATGCAGCATCACTACGAAAGTAGATTGCACAACCTTTCTTCTGAGGAGTGGCTGGTGGGTTTGAACCGCCAGCCTTCTGGTTAGCAGTCAAGTTACTTAGGCACTATGCTACCAGAGCTCCTTATTCCATGTAAGTGGTACTAACTGTTTGAAGTAGAATAGGGTAGGACCTAACTAGTATATTCACAAGTCAGCTGGTACCTTGGCTCATTTCAACAGCATTTCCCAGAACAACCCCAGCGACTAAACAGGCAAGGCCCAAATGCTTTAGTGAGTCCTTGTGGCATTGGGGCCACTCCAACAATACATCCCAGGCACCTGGTTCCCCGCACTCCTGCCAGCTGGCTCCCATTGAGAGTGGACTGAGTGCACAGCGCTGTAATGGGTAGGTTCATATAGCATCCTGAAGCTTGTAAAGAGCTTTTGGAGACTTGCTTTTCATTCAACTTTCTGGTAAAAATACTTGCTATCTATATCTATGCTCCTGGGACCTCTGGTAGCGTAGTGCCTAAGGCACTTGACTGCTAACCAGAAGGCTGGCGGTTCAAACCCACCAGCCACTCCTCGGAAGGAAGGTTGGACAATCTACTTCCACGGTGATACTATCTGGGAAACCCAAGGAGGGGTCGCTATGAGTCAAGTCAAGTCAATGGCAGTGAATTTGGTTTGGGCTTTGCTTCCAGTAGGTGTGGTTTGGGCTTTGCTTCTGTGAAGATTGACAGCCTTGGAAACCCAAGGAGGGGTCGTGATGAGTCGGGCCCGACTCCATGGCACACAACAACAACAACAACCACCACCACCACCTATGCTCTACAGGTATCCCATCTTGTAAAGCAAATGTACTTCCACATTCCCACATGGATTTTCTTTTTCACCATCTCCATGCCCCCTCAATTTCTCAGGCTAGGAATCTTGAGATCATCTTTTACACTTTGCTCAGTTGCACATGTCCTAGACAAACGTTTACATCTGCCCTGTAGCCTCCATCCTGAGGTCGCCTAACACCTGGCTGGTGCTGGTCAAGCAGCGGCTTTCCTTGACTGCAGTCATCTTTCTTCAATTGGTTTTTGCATTCCAAAATGCCACACTCATTTTTTGTAAAGTACAACATAAATCACGTCACTTATACGCAACTGTGGGTTCTCATCAAATCTAAACCTGGCTGCCTGATTTTCAAGGTTCCGGAAAACTGCTGAACCCCATCAGGGATCTGGTCCTGTAAGGCCTCCCGATGCCCACCCTCTCCTAAGCCACGTTCCCTGTGCGCCTTTGCCATGGTGGCTGCATCCAGAAGTCTAAGGACGGGCCTGTCTCCGATCTCCTCCAGCCATCCTGACTCATGAGGGTTCTGCTTACAAGCAGCACAGTGTCACCTCCATGAGGGGCAGGTGCCATGCGTCTGATATACCGTCAATATTTTAACCAGAGCCTGACACTGGCAGGTACTCAGTAAATCGTGAATGAATGAGATTCCATCACTACTAGAGCTGTCTCCTCAGACCCACGGGCCAGTTCTGGAGAAAGGTCGGACCTCTGGAAGGTTGTTCTGCATTTACTCATTATTAACACCTTACAAAGGAAAGTGGGATCGATGTGGAGATCTGTGTCGGGCTCCAGTTCCAGCGACTGAGAACTGACCCCAGTAAGAGACAATTTCCAATAGGCACCTGGCTGGCCCAAATTATCACATTAACCAAATTCTCATTACCAGACCCCTTAGTAGATTGTTTGGTGGCCGAGGAGTACCTTTCTGGGGTATGGCTAGGGGTGGGGACACAGTGGGAGAGGTCCAACATCAGTGGTGAGACCCCTAAGCCATCCCTCCCTGCCGCAGAGCAGGTGAGCAGGCTTGTGGGGGTCCAGACGTTCACCCATGTTCTGACTGCTTCATGAACAATGTTCCTACTGATGAGCACATGTTATACAGCAGAAATGCTGCTGTTCTGTATAATTTGATTCTGTACAGTGTCCCCAGGTGGGAGATTCATAGCTACTCAATGTCATTCATGTTTTCTACTGGTAAGGAAAAAAAACTAAAGGCACCTTTGAAATACCTATATTGCAAGTACTTTATCTTTTCAAATATTAAGCAATAAAACAGAAAAGCAAAACAAAATACAACAGAAATACACTGCTCAAATTCAGGAAACCCGTACATATTTGTACACTACTATTTGCAGCTCTGGTAGCATAGTGCCTAAGGCACTTGACTGCTAACCAGAAGGCTGGTGGTTCAAACCCACCAGCCACTCCTCGGAAGGAAGGTTGGGTAATCTACTTCCATAGTGATACCACCACCTGGGAAACCCAAGGAGGGGTCACTATGAGTTGGGTCCGACTTGACGGCACATAACAACAACAACATTTGGATTCCACAAAGTTGACAATTCCGTTGATGGATGCAAGTCGTGAAAACAAAGAACGGGATAAGCTAGCACTGGACAGGCTTCCAGTGATGACATCGAAGTTCAAACAACAGTGACCGAAAAGCACAAACGCAACGTGTACCTGCAGGGAATCCCATCACATTGAATATCCTGTCCAGCTGGTCATGGTGGTAAGGGTTACTGGTTTTGATGTCCTCTTGTCGACAGTGAAATATGGGTTCTGATGTCAGCAGTTCTGCAAATATACACCCTATAGCCCAGATATCTTTAAAATAAAAGACAAAAAAAAAAAAAAAAAGGAAAACAGAAAAAGAAAGGAGGAAAATAAAGTGGTTCTTTCCAAAAGAAAATGCATTTTATTTTGGCAAGGAGTGTTTTCCTCTTTCCTAATAAGTCATATGAATTCCTGTGCAATTATAATGACCAAATATCAGGGAACACTATTTGTGAACATATGCCCGCTCCCCCATTTTTCACTCCCTGCAGTTCCGCCACCCCAGCCCGGGGCTTCATTCCATGTTGACATTCCAGTTTAGGAGCTGAGATTTTTGGTGAGTTTTGAAATGCACCAAACACGACCATGAAAAACTGCAAATGAACACTAGAATAACAAACAAAATTGAACACAAAAAATCAACAAACCAAACTATGGACTACTATGCAGCACTAAAGAATAATGTAGAATCTGCAACACACTGCATAACATGGATGAACTTGGAGGACATTACGCTCAGTGAAATCAGTCAATCACAGTACTGTACTGTATTAGGTCATTATTATAAACAGTCAAGGAAAGGTTTATATATGGAAGGAAACTTTCTTTGTTGGTTACCAGGGGTGGAACACCATAATAAATGAATGAATGAATGAATGAATGAATGAATAAATAAGAAAGAAGCAATGCCTAACCTCAAAAATTCCAATGAATATTAGAGACTCTGAGTAGAATAGCACTTTATTTGAACGGTTTTTCTTACAAGGTGTTTCTTTATGCTACGGCAAGGTCAGCTTTTGTCAGTTTAAATATTTAATAAGGACAAAAAAAGGGGGGGGGAAGTAATACTACCTTTCAATTGGGCAGAGAAGGCTAAGAACTCATAGGAATTATTTACGAGGAATTATTTACAAAAGGCAGCAAACGGACTTCTCAGTACAGGAGACACTGGAAGATACAGGCTGGCTTTCATTCCTATTAAAGTTTTACTCAATGGAACTATTAGTAGAGGAGAGAGCCACGTATCAATTTAGCTGAAAATACTCCACTTCTACTGGTAACAACTCCCTTTATTGACAGAGTTAATTTCCCTAGGCAGGTACAGTGCTGAGCACATAACAGACACACGGTAAGCGGTTTCTGAACAATTTAACTGATACCTGTAGCAAATATGAATAACCACAGGGGACAAATATAAAAAAAATCACAATTTTATTAGAGCTGAGTGCTCAGGTATCTTAATGATTGTCATTTAAAGAGCAAATGAGGAAAAAAAAAAAAATGAAGGGATAAACAACTGAGAATTCCTAAACTCCAAAATCAGAAAACAGATATTGAATGTAAAATTAACCCATTTGCATCCCCAAGCAACAAGTTAACCATTTCTTCCTTGAAGACTACACATCTTGATCACGAGCAGGGCATTTTTTCAATAAAAGGCATCATGTTTGTACAGCAGTTTCCTGTCATGTCAGTGAACCAAATCTAGCCACTGACACCATGTGGAACACTCTTGGTGAGAAATATAGGTCAGACTGGTTTGTTTTTAATATTTGCTTTACATGGATACCACGCATAAACCTGACCTTCCATCATCTTGAGCAAAGGCCAAATAGGAGCGCTAAGGAGGAACACAAAAAGGCTGCATATTTAAAACCTGGGGCATCCAAGAAACACAGTAACAACCTCTTCCGCTTCGTTATGAAAAACTCCAAGGAAAATAAAATATAGAACAGAAGATGAGAGAAATTAAACAGCTGAGCAATTCTTAAAGCTGCACTGCTTTTAAAGTAAAGAGTCAAGACAGCTGGCAAGCTGGTTTACTGAACCTTGCTTAATGCCAGCCTGGTAGGCTGTTTATTTAAACCTCTCCTGTTAGCCTTCCCTTCCACCTCCCCTTCCTTTCTTTCTTCCACATCCCGATCTTCCCAGTGATCATCCTCACACTGATCATGAACTCTGCGTCGGCTGAGCGGGCGATTATCTCAGGCAAACGTTCCCACACCACGCAGTTAAGTCTCTCCTCCCAGTACTGTCTACCTTTTCTCAGAATCAATGTTTTCAAAGTCCCTCTCCTGCTTACCTACCTGCCTGACTTTTCCAGAAACCTCTCCAAATTATACACATTATATAAATCCTACCCACTTCTTAAAAACTGGGATGCTCATTTGTAGTTACTGGGCTAACAAGGCAATGTTGTTGCTATTGTTATGTGCTGCTGAGTCAGACCCGACTCACAGTGACCCCTCCTTGGGTTTCTGAGGCGGTATCACTACGGAAGTAGATTGCCCAACCTTCCTTCTGAGGAGTGGCTGGTGGGTTTGAACCGTCAGCCTTCTGGTTAGCAGTCAAGTGCCTCAGGCACTACACCACCAGAGCTCCTTAACAAGGCAAAGGGGATAGTAATTTGTATGCCACAGACACCCAACATGGGAGACGAAAAAACAACAACGTAGATTTCTTGAATAGCATTTTAAACAGTAAGTGTACTAATGACAAGCTTCTATTTTGATAAAAGGGTAAATTCCCTTTTTCCGTATTTTATTATGCATTTGCCACTCAGTAGAATGCCACATACTCAGTGGGCACTTGGATATGAGGACAAATACCTGGCCTCAAAGTCCACGCAGGTGCATCAGAGACAACCATGGAAAAATTTCTCTATCCGAGGTGATCTGTCAAACTTTGGGGACTGTGTTAGTGGTCTGTCAACTAACTAATTAGAGACTGACACTGTTCTAAGAGGGAGCCTGCTTCCCCAAATCAATCAAACAAATAAAAATTAAAGCCCACTAAAACAGAATTCGGGAGCTCTGGTGGCATAGTGCCTAAGGCATTTTGACTGCTAACCAGAAGGCTGGTGGTTCAAACCCACCAGCCACTCCTCGGAAGGAAGGTTGGGCAATCCTACTTCCGTAGTGATACTGCCTCGGAAACCCAAGGAGGGGTCGCTATGAGTCAGGTCAAGTCAATGGCAGTGAATTTGGTTTGGGCTTTGCTTCCAGTGGGTGTGGTTTGGGCTTTGCTTCTGTGAAGACTGACAGCCTCGGAAACCCAAGGAGGGGTCGCTATGAGTCGGGCCGACTCGATGGCACATAACAACAACAACAACACAAAACAGAATTCAATGTTGTCTTGGGATGGCAGTGCTGCTGAGCTCACACTCCTCTCTGCGGAGCTCAGTCTGCGGTTCCAGACAAGTAAACAGATGAAGATGGCACCAGCATCTGCCTGCTGCAGACAGAGGGTGGGGACGTGTGACTGCCATTTGTTCAGACTGGATTTGTCTCCCCGTCCTCTTTTGCTAGGCTAAAGAGCCTTCAGCTAAACATAATCCACCTCACTCCCCCAACACTGAACCTTTCTAAGCGACACCATGAAGATATGAACGTATTCAGCAAATGATGTGTATGCTGAAATACAACTCCCATCAGCTCCCACACGACGACTGTCAGGGAACCAGCCGCGCTGAGTTGACCCTGACTCACAGCACCTCCGTGTGCGTCACAGTGGAACTGTGCTCCAGAGGGCTTTCCTGGCTGACTTGCTTCCCAGGTACCTGGGGGTGGGCTCAAACCAAGAACCTTTGGGTTAGCGGCCAGGTTGGCACCATCCAGGGCTCCCCAGCTGTGAGACAGGGAAGTCAAAATGCAAGGGAAATAGCTTCCTTCACAGTGGTGGTGGAGTTTGTGCAGTGCTTTAATGAACACTTAAGCTATCTGCACACGGAACTACAGTGATGTAGTGGCTAAGATGTTTGGCTGATAACCAAAAGGTAGGTGGTTTGAACCCACCAACTGCTCTGTGGAAGAAAGGTGGAGCTGCCTGCTTCCAGAAAGAGTTACAGCTTCGGAAACCCAACGGGGGTCTCCGTGAGTCAGAACTGACTTGAGGGCAGTGGGTTTGGTTCGGGCTATCTGCATAGGTAACAGGAGGAACGGGATTGTATGGAAGATGGCTGGGGTTGAGGAACAAGCTTCGGTTTTCACTTCCTTATTCTTAGTTTTTAAAAATTAACATTAAAATGGTTTATGTGTGATTTGTACAGACAAATCTCTGAGAAATAAAGCAATCAGTTGATTAGTTACCCACATGACAAGTTCCTTGAGTCAATGACAGAAGACAAGTGTTTTCCAAACAAGAGCTTGGTCAAGTCAGGCTAACACTAGGCAGCTGGGGGTGGGGTGGGTGGTCACCATTGTGAGGCAGATGACCTTGGTTTTAACCATCGGCACCAGCGTGAGTTCCCTCTGGGCCCTCCCCTCTGCAGGAGGAGGTTCTACTTCAGAGTCGTAGGCCCTGGTCCTCCAAGCCTACCCTGTGCTGCAGCTAAGCAGGTCTTGCTGAAAGGGGATGTAACAGCTAGATTGATGGAATCTCATTTTCAGGAAACGTGGGTAAGGGACTAAATGCTTTGCTTCAAACACACCCAACCACACAGAGTGACAGAGCCAAGACTAGAACCCAGAGGGCTAGTCTTGTTACTTCCATTGTTCATGTTGTCTTCTCAACTGGATTTAAGTCCCTTAAGGGCAAGGCCTAGAATTTGGCTTCCATTTTGGTTTCTCCTGAGTTTTAAAGAGCTATCCAATAAATCTAGATGTTGAGAAGCAGGAGAATGAGGAAGAAAAATATGAAGAACAGCCTTCTCTTTCCCAAATCATAGAAATGGGGAAATCTACCTTTCTAACTGTTGGCAGGTTGAGCTTGGTGGCTAATGTCCCTGAACTAGAACTGCTGACCTGTAGAATGTCCCAGTGTACAGCAGGTCATATGAACCTTCTTAATGGTCAAATGAAATGTAAGTTTCTTAGGAAAGAAGAAAAAGAGGACGAAGCCAGAGTCACCACCTTCTATGACAGTCTATGTTTTACTCCGTTGGAATCATTTGTTCAATCTCAAGTGTAGTCACTCATCTGCATTGTCTGTTAATGTCTAAGCTGAAGTATCTCTGCTTTTAGATATTCATTTTCTAGGTTAAAGAAAAAAGCAGCTATGTATTATACTAGTTCATACGTTCCTTAAATATATTTACAATATATTTGCAAAAAAGACATTCAAATGTGTGTTTAGGTGATAATCTATTCAAAAACAGGACTAGTGTCAATCATGTTTACTTTTCCCCCTAATTGACTATTTCTTTTAAATATTTTTTGTAAGTAATTTTATATTTATAGAAAAGTTGCAAAGACAGTACACAGAATTCCTGTATCTAACTGACTATTCCTATATCTAACTGACTTCATTTTTCTGTTGAACAGAACGTGATCTCAAACCATAGAGGTGGGTAAGACAGGCAAAGTTTGTCTATTTCAGTGGAGGGCAGATAACATCTGATGCTAGGAAGATACTACGATGGAAGTGTGATGGAAGTGGTAGGAGTGTGAATTCAGATGATGAGATCAAGAGCTCTCTTTCCACAGTACGATTGTTGAGTGGGAAGCAGCTTTGTCCTGCAGAACTCTGGGCAGATTCTGTACTCGGAAATACCAGCTAAAGTCAGTATTTCAGCCGACCCTCCTCCCCTCTTTCACTACTTCCTGAGGGCTGCCAGGTGTCTAAGGCTTCAGCAAAAACTGGAGGTCCCTTCCTCAGAGAATTCCTCCCTAGAGAACTGAATGTTGGAGCACAGCTGGGTGTTGCAGCATCAGGGTCCCCAGGCAATGTGGCTTTCTATAGGATTGCCCTGAAGTCAAGTCTGCCAGTCCCCATGCCCCATGGCCTGTGTACACAAAGTTCCCAAGTGGCTTCTAGTAACCTTACTCCTAAATATGAAGAGACAATCAAGAGTCATTGAACAGTTAAAGAATACTTGCCATATGGAAGGGAGAGAGTAAGATGTACAAACAAAAAGAATGATTAGAAAGAAAACACCAATAACTATTCAGGGAATCCAGAGAACAACATATAAACAAAAAACCTTGCTATCACTGGCCTCACATATTTGAGAAACTTTTCTTTGCATTAAAAAAAAAAAGATGTTATGAGAAAAGTAATAATCAGAGGGTAAGAAGTGGGTGTTGGACATAAATAAGACAATGGTAGGAAAGCTAGGAAGAGTGGCAAGAGGGATAAATCCAAAAGGGCCAGCATCTGATAATGTAATGTTAGGGAAGAAGGAAATTATAGACCAGAGGAGGCAACCAAAGGACTAGAACAGGGAAGTTTCCCCAGATCCAGGATATGAACTGCAGGCTGAGTGTGCCTACCACAGACTGAATGACATGGCCAGAACATCACAAAGTTAAGGAAGAGAAATAATTTTTGTTTCAAGAAAGAAAGAAACAGCAAGGACAGGTAATCTGCCAACAAATGAGAAAAAGATTGGCATAAGACTTCTCCTCAGCAACACTGATTCTAGAAAACAATGGATTATCATGAAAACTCGAGGGAAAATTATTGTGTACCTAGAATTTTAAACCTAGTCAATCTGTCAGGTAGAACAAAAGCATCTTTCAGATATGTGAAAACTAGAAAACTTACCTCTAAGATAGCCTTTCTACAGGGAGTCACTCAAGACCAGGTGCTAGCAAAACAAGGGATGGAATCCTGGGATCCAGGAAGCAAAGATCCAATCCAAGAGAAGGAAAAAGGGAAAGGGTAGGATGAAGAGCACAGGAAGCCTGGAGCCTGAGCAAGGATGGCAAGGATGGGCAGTACCAAGATGGAGTCATTCCATGAGAGAAAAGTGGACTTAATGCCGTCCTAGAGAATTTAGAGCAAGTCAAGGAAGCAAGAGAGACACAAGGAAGGTAAAAAGGAACACAAAGTGCATTAAAAAAAACCTGATGAAACTCCAGGATAAAGATGAAGCAGACCAATGATGTCATCAACAAGGAGCTGTGACAGCTGAGCACTGTCCATCACAACACACAACGCACGTGACAACCGCAGGAGCTACGACCAGCGAACGGAAAAGAAACATTGCAAACGCTGATGATAAAAAAATCTTATCAACTGAGAGGGAGGTGGAGGAAAAGTCTATCAACTGAGAGGGAGGTGGAGGAAAAGTCTAAGAGCACTACTTTTCTAGTTCTTCAAAATCAGCAGAGAATCAATACAATTAAAATGTGAAAAATAGACTAAAAGTTTCTAAACTCCTATTTTTTTTTAATTATCTTTTTTGTCTTATCTTTAGGAGAGCTTTTTAGAAGCTAGTATTTCTTGTGGTGAAAGAAACATTTGCCTGAAGTTCAAGGATTTCAAATATTACTGTTTGTACTTCTCTTTTCAAGTAAAATTAAATTCAGAACTTTCCTTTAAAAGCGAAGATGCATAGTATGATTCCATTGACTTAAAAACAATTCCTTGAATATCCACCTGTTTTCCAGGTAGAAAGAGCAATGCCTGGAATGAGTCCCTAATGCTAGTGATGGTATTTCTCAGCAGTGACATTTGGGGTCAGTTTTGCCTCTTACTTTTATAATTTTCTATATTACTTGATTTAAAAATATATTAAATGACGGATCTTTTACAACAACAGAGCCACTTTTTAAAAGTCAAGATTTTAATTTGTTCTACTCACCGATAGCTTTGGTATAATGTCTTGCTCCAAGAAGTAGTTCTGGGGCTCGGTACCAGAATGTCACAACTACTGGATCCAAGTCGGCTAAAGGCTTCAAAGGTGAATTAAATAATCGGGCAAAGCCCATATCAGCTGTAAAATAAAACAAATAATGTTACGTGAATATTTTTACACATTTAACCAAGTAGTCTAATTTTACCATTTCATTTAATAAAATATGAAAAATGAGCTCAATTGGGTGGGTGTGTGTGGAGGTGGAGATCATAAAACATCTCATTTCTTTCAGAAGTCTAACTATAAACCAGTCTGAGATCTTCATTCTTTGTGAACCGTCTATTGTCCCTCAGCTCTTCAACTGGGTGACGGACAAGCCCTGCTGCCTGAGGAAAAGGGTGGCCCTACTCCCCTGGGCAGACTTCTTTGCATCTGTCATTCCACCACTGGGGACAGGGTGGTCAAGCTGCACCTCCATTCTTTGTACTGGTCACAGGCACTGAGAAACAGGCAGCGAGCCGTTCGATGTCTGCATCCACAGTCTGAAGAGCCTGGTGGAGCTCATTGGAAGATGACTAGACAGAATGTAAGACTATATTTCCTGCCATTTATTTGGGTTGAATTTTACTCACTTAGTTTTAAGGAATCATTAAATTAAAAAAAAAAAAAAAAAAAAGCTAGAAATGACTTTGAAGGTCATGTAATGCAATCATCTCCTTTCTCAATGAGGAAACTGAGGTTAGAAGAAGCTGAGTGATTTGACAAAGGTCACAAACTCCTACCTCAGAGCTGGAACTGAGCTTGGCTATAGTTTCTGCCATTTGATAGAGTTTAGCATGTTAAATAGTAATTTGGGCATGGATGTGCTACCAAATTATAACCCAAAAAAACCAAACTCACTGCCATTGAGTCGGTCCCGACTCATAGCGACCCTTCCTTGGGTTTCCAAGGTGGTATCTCTACGGAAGTAGATTGCCCAGTCTTCCTTCTAAGGAGTGGCTGGTGGGTTTGAACCGCCAGCCTTCTGCTTAGCAGTCAAATGCCTTAAGCACTATGCCACCAGAGCTCCCACTTTAATCTGAACTATAATCCTCCTAAAGGTCAAAATTTATATTCCCTGTCCCTTACAGTATCAGTGTGGTGTCATTACACATAACTTTTGCCTAATAAATGGTGAGTAAACAGTCTATTTGTACAGCTATTCAAAATGTTTAAGATTCATTCACTATTTGATAAGTTTAGCTCTTCTCTCTTAATATACTTTTTTAATGAAGTCAGGCCTCGTCTAATCTGCTTAACTATGGAGGTTTGAAAAACAAAACAAAACAAACGAAAACACAGAAATTTGGTAAAGAATTGAAGCCATGAGTCAGATTACTAAAAGCTGATTAAGAGGAGCACTAATATTTCTTCTTAAACATAAATGCTTTAACACATTGTTGTTGTTGTTGTTATGTGCCGTCGAGTCGGCCCTGACTCATAGCGACCCCTCCTTGGGTTTCCGAGGCAGTATCACTACGGAAGTAGGATTGCCCAACCTTCCTTTCGAGGAGTGGCTGGTGGGTTTGAACCGCCAGCCGTCTGGTTAGCAGTCAAGTGTCTTAGCCACTATGCTACCAGAGCTCCTTTAACACATTAGTGTCTCCTAAATCTGCCATCCTCTTACGTCTTACACAGAAGTATGATTCAAAATGAGATGACTTTAACCTCTGAAGTTTCCCTAAATCTTACAGCAAAGAACGTGTTTGTAACTACTGTTTGGCTGCTGCTTTTCTATTTTGCATGCCCTGAACTTCCATTTGAACTTGATGCTACCAAATTGGACAGAATCCTTCCAGGGCACATGCGAGGCCTTACCAGGCACCCACGGATACTACAGTGAGCACTGACAGGGCTTGGCTCTCCAAGGAGGTCAATTGCTTGGTGTCCTCGGAGGTGTACCAAATTCTCCCATTACTAAAAAATAATCTGCAAAGTTTATATCATAAGAGAATATTCTGAGTCTAATGAGAGGCGGGAAGTGGGACTTGGGGAATTTGTAAGGGAAGATAGGCAACGGGGGTGAAGGACATCTAGGGTTTTGCTTGGCTGGTGAAGTGTGCAAGTCAGCTGGGACTTCTAATTCAAAGGAAATCTTGCAATCAGAAATCACAATTAACTTTGTCACATGCTCCCACAATCCTGCTGCCTTTAAATTAAAATGGCAACTTAATGACAACATTTCTTCTACCCACACACAGAGCAATCTAAATGTATGCGACAAACACAACTTGGAAATGACAATGGAAAAAAAAATAACAAGTGAGGATAAGTAAATTTAGTTCAATCCTTATAGCTTATCAGACCAGAAAGAGGTAAATTTTTGCTTTGAGACATAAGGAAACAGAGCTATTAAAAATATGGCGAGACACAGAATGTACGTGACTTCAGTTTCTTCAAGAGGCCAATGCCTGGTGAACAGCTGTTTGTCTCGTTAAGACTTGAGCCTTGGTGGCTCTCCCTGAGAGTTTTAACTACGGATCTAGACAAGGTCAATAGAGGCACACATTCGGATCTAATCCGGCTTTAGGTGACCAGAACGGCTGGTATGAGCGTCAGCAGGCTGTACGCCCTTGTGTCTCAAGGTGAGGCCGGCTTCTAACACAGGTTGAAGCCACTTACCTCCACAGGCTGTTTTTAATGGAGGCAGAGGTTTCTAAGAAACTTGCAAGGCTTGTTTTATAATTAGAATGCTTCTGTCTCTAAGGATTGTCTGACACCTTTGCAAAGTGTGAAACATTTTTCACTTTTAATACATACTCTTTAGAAATGGCTTCTGTCATATGGGACTGCATGAACATATGCATATTATTACAGCAAAAATCAGAAGTGATACAGCTGCCTGCAAAAGTTTTAAAAGAGTGCTACGCTGTGACTTATCAAAGATATAACGTACCAATTTTTACTCTTCCTCGCTCAGGACCTTCACCCATAACTAAAATATTAGCAGGTTTCTGTGGAAACAAAATAGTGGTTTTTTTTCAGTAGACAGTAGTGGTTTTTTCAAATAGACAATATGCCAATATAACATAAACCCACTTTGTATAAGATTTTATTTACTTAAAAATGAAAGCAAATACAGGACGTCACCAAAGAACTTTCTTTACTTGTATATATGCAAGGCAATAAGCAAAATGTCTTGGGGGCCCAAATATGGCGTGCTTTCCTGTATGTGGCACAAAGGCTTTTCCACGGTTTCTTTTCACTAGTTATGACGCCGTGGCTCCTTCTTTTTCAACTGTGTGAGATGTCCAGGGACTTCAGGGAAAGAATGAGTCTGCAGATGGTTTCCTATGATGTAGCAAATCACGTCACCTTATCTCCTTTTTGGAAAAAAGGCAAGGCATGCATCTTTGTATAAATAACTATAGAAAAATTCATGAAGCCTTTTGCAAACAAGCTAGCAAAGTATAAGCATTTTTCATGACACGAAAGCTTGAAATTTTTTTTTTTTTTTGTTTAAATGACAAGTTAAAATTTAAAGTGAGATTATACAAAAGTAGGAATTCAAACAACTTGAAAATGTATAAAAATATACAGGATTAACTGACCTATAAAATCTGTTACAGTGGTATCTACTATCCTAACACATCTAAGGGCTGTCTCCTCTCTGGGAAGAGAAATGAGGAGGAGAAGGAGGGGAGAGAGGGAAAGGGGGTGGGGAGGAGAGAAGAAGAGATGTGATTGGTGTTCTCCCCGAATCTTATCCATCCTTCTCTCCTGCTTTCTACTGGGTCCGCTGTAATCTACCAATCTACCAATCCGCTAAATAAAAGTGAAACTGGATTAGCATGCCTCTTCCCAAAGTGACTGAAAGCCCAGCCCATTGCTCTCAAGTTGGATCCGACCCATAGCGACCCCTCCTTGGGTCTATGGAAGTAGATTGCCCAACCTTCCTTCCAAGGAGTGGCTGGTGGGTTTGAACTGCCAGCCTTCTGGTTAGCAGTCAAATGCTTTAAGCACTACACCACCACCTTAAAGTCAAATTAACAAGTTTAACCAAGACTTTTGTAGCGATAACCATTTCATCATCTTCCCTAACCATGTTTAGTGAGGGCCCCTATGATGAGATGGCTCAAATGTAATTGACAGTATTTTAGCCTATCAGTTACCACAGATCAAAACTGCTCTTCCCCCAGCAGAAAGGGAAGAAAGACACTGCTGACATGGCAGCAGATACATTTCAGATGTTAAGAATTCCTACAGTTTTCCAGGTCAAAGAGCTGGGCCCCAGAGAGATGCATTTGACTCTGGCCCTAAGTAGAATCAGCAGGTTGGGGACAGCGGGGGAATCTCCCATTTCCCAACAGTCTAGGCTCCCTTCCTGACAGGGTGTTATAAAAGTAATCTTATGCAGCCATATCAAGTAAAATTTCAGATTTTTTATTATCACAATTCATTCACTATTATTAAAACATTGTTATTGTTGCTTTGTGCCACTGAGTCGGCCCAGACTCATAGAGACCCCTCCTTGGGTTTCCTAGGCAGTATCACTACGGAAGTAGATTGCCCAACCTTCTTTCCGAGGAGTGGCTGATGGGTTTGAACCGTCAGTCTTCTGGTTAGCAGTCAAGTGCCTTAAGCACTATGCTACCAGAGCTCCTATCAAGAAACCACTTTTAGAACCTCTCTCACCATCCACCGGCTCCTGACCATGGGAGTAGCTGTCTATGTATCAACCATAGGGACATCCTGGGAGTATGCCCCGTGAGCTCCTTACCTGTGCTACTCAGTACAAACACAACTGCTCTCGTGTCCTGTGTTCATCAGTCAACACCGGGTTAGGCTCTGCAAAGCTTCTTAGGGTCCAGCTACCTCAAAACAGAGCCAGATTTCCCCTGATGGCGGAGGAGGGCTTGCCAAGCGGGAATCAGGCAGCATTTCTGTCTGGCTGAGAGGAAAAGTCTTGCTCTCAGCTTCACGAGGTGGGTTCTGGGGGGCACCTGTTTGTGCTAAATGCTATTTCCATGATTCTTCAGGGCAGCACCCCGAAACCTCTCTTGAATGCATTCCCTACTTTTTAACAGCACCTTACCCTCATATTAAGTTTCTGCCCATCAGCTTTATCTTCTGTACCGTTACCAGGGGATTCTTCTGAAACATACATCTGTACTTAAGCCTTTCCACAGTGACAGGGAAAATTATTACAAGATCAGGTAGAAAAAGTGGAATGTGGAATGATATACACAATGGAATTACAACTGTTTTTTTTTTTTTTTTTCTTTTTTTTTAAAAAAAAGCACCTATGAGTAAGGTAAGAAAATACAGAAAACCACATAGCCCTGGTGTGATAGAAATATGGATGAACCTTTTCAAAAACATCTTTGGATGTTTTGTTGCGTCATTATTATTAAAAATATATTTCTACTTTAACAGGTCCCCCAGCACGTCTGAATACGGCCCAAACTCCTGAGACTGGCCTGTGAGGCGCCTATCAGCTGGCCCGACCACCACGCCAGCCACCTTCCGACCCCCGCACACTTGTCTCCCACCACGCGGAGCAGGCCAGCACCATACCTCACTGCGCCATGATTTCTGCCCCAAAAGACCTTTCCTCCGTGTCAAATGGCAACGTCCGATGCTTTTTCTTTTTTCTCCCCTTAATGACATGGTGATCCACGAACACAGCTGAAGTATAATAGTTGAAACTTTCCAGTCGCACAAAGTGAAGGGATGAAAAGCCTTTCGCCATCCATCCCTCTTCCACTCCATCCCCCATCCCACTCCTTTCTCTGGAGGTGCAAGGTGGACTGGTTGGCTGTGATGGATTTCTCTAGCACCAGCGTGCTCAATCCTAAATGATTCTCTCCGTATCTGGCGAAAGCACATCCACCCAGCTCATATCTAGAAGGGGGCGGTCTCTATTTCTGATGCACTTTCTCATTCATTCAACAATTGGGTCCCGAGCTATTGCCCGAGTCAGGAAGCCCTATAAGGATAAAGATTTTTGCTCTGTCAGGCCTGACTCCATATTGTTAGAATCACATTCCATCTTTTCAGCTAAGATGCCATTTCTTTGAAACATGGCTTCAATCTTGTGTTACAATTAACTTGTTCTCTCTCTAAGACACAGTTATCAGTTTCTGCTGCATTCTGTGATCTAAGACAGGGCCATCTGTGTCAATAAAGGCTATAGGACCGGCCACCTGGACTCTGACAAACACTGATGGAGCCTCTTAAGGATGACCTGCCTGCTGGGGACCCACAGGACCCAGTGTCCTACATAGCTTCAGGAGAACTGTTAACTAATCCTGCACGTGTGCTGTCTCTCTTTCCCTTTAATATAAGAACGCCTGGTTGTAAATGCTGAGGAGAGTGGGCATTTTTGGGGTCACTGAGACCCTGCCTGTCTCTCGTTGGTGCACCTTCTGATTAAAACTCTCTTCTTCTCTTTGAACTCTGGTGTGGATGTGCTGCTCCAGGGCTAGACCTCTGCATGTTTTGGGGTTACAGTGTCCTGATGCCCAATGTGGGGCCTTGCCAGGTGCCTCGCCCTGGAGTTGCCCTCCTAGGGACTGCTTGAGAGCAAGGAGGCCTTGGGACACGTGCCACTCTGCCTAACTGGGCATGTCCCTTGGAGCCTGCTCTCATTGCCAGTGATGTGGGGCCCTCGCAGGAGACCTGGGCCTTTCATCAAGGAGGAACAGACTGACTGACTGATGGCTTGGAGGTGACTTGGTAGAAGACCCTTAAAACCAGGAGCTATTTCTTATTGACACTAGAATGCCAAGAATGGGTGACTAGGTCCCGTGAGGAGCTGGGAATGGTGGGTATTCAAGTGTCCTCAAAGAAGGAAAATTAGCCCTAAGGAGGCTAAGAATGGGTGACTAGGTCCTGTGAGAGACCGAGTGAGAAGACAGCTAATGGACAAATATTCTTTAAGATGGCAAACAGGAAGAGTTCTACCCCGGATTGCAGACCCTTAAGGCATACTCTTAAGAATTGGGTTTATTTTGCTGGGGAACCTATGAGGAAAGCTAGGATGAAGTTTTTGTGTACCAACTCCTGGCCCAAGTATCAACTCCCCGATGGAGCATCTTGGCCAGAATGTGGATCACGAATTCTAATGACATCTTACAGCCTGATTTGTACTGTGCTCGAATGTGAAACGGGATGAGAAGACGTATGCTGAATGCTTTATGACACTGTGGCATGATACGGAATTGCAAGCCAGATGTAAAATTCAAACTCTCGTTTTAGCAGTATCTGAAGATGATGACGACAGTTGAAATGTTCTTTTAGCTCTTCCAGCAAATGGAAGAAATCCTCAGCGAGAGATGGTGGTGACTTGCACCCTCTCACTCTCTCTCCTCCATGGTGTCTGAACACCATACAGAGAGCTCAGCGTTCCACCTGTGTTGCTGAAGGGAGGCCAAAGGAAGGTACGGTGTCTCCCTCCCACACCTGCTCAGGTGTGGAATTCAACCATGTGGGGGTGGAGGGGGGTGCATTTCCTCTCCGACAGGTACCAGTAGCTGGAGGAGTTGAGAGCACACACATGCTGTGTGAGTTCATACTTCTTCTGACTTGCTCAACTGGAAGAATAACCTGCCCTCTTACTAGTCAGACCCTTCCTGCACATGTGACTTCTTTTCCTTCATTTTTAAGGCTCATCACCTCTCTTGGGCAGACTGTCAATCTCTGATAGATATTCTTTTGACCTCCAAGGAAAGATGCAATGGTTTTCCTGAAGGCTCAAGAAAGGGCAGAAGACTGGTATGCTGAGGAAGGGGAAATGGAGTTCCTCCCGAGCTGTTTCTGTCCTCTGCTGAGCCCCAGTGGGACCCCAACACAGATGTCAGCCAGGTTCATCTCCAAACGTACAGAGAATATCTGATGCATGGTCTCCTGCATGGAGTCCTGAAGAAACTTAACTTCTGGCAAGATAAGAGAAGTCTAGCACACGCAGACAACAATCCTTCAGCCTCTGGTGGCCTAGTGTCTAAGGCACTTGACTGCTAACCAGAAGGCTGACGGTTCAAACCCACCAGCCACTCCTCAGAAGGAAGATCGGGCAATCTACTTCTGTTGAGATGCCACCTAGGAAACCCAAGGAGGGTCGCTATGACGACTGACTCAACGGCAGTGAGTTTTTTTTTTTTTTTTTTAACAGTATACTAATGCTGACCCAGAAGATGAGTATGCCTCCATAGTTTATGAGACATTCATGGGTCAGAGCAGTCCCAATATTTGAAAGAAATCACAGAAAATAGAAAGAGAAGCTGGCATGTCCATTCCCAGCCCACGGAGGTAACTTTAAAAATGTTTAGCGATGGTGACAAGGTACAGAAAAGGAGCCAGGAAATGAAAGGCCTCCCTCCTCAGCCCTGTCTCAGCATGGTAGATGCCATGGGACTTGGGGGGCCCTGCCTTGGAAGGAACAGGTGTGCTATTTGCCACTGGAAAGGGAATGCCTGAAAGGGGGATAATAAGCCCCTTGAGACCTGGCCCCCCAATTCCAGGGAGCAGTGGCTGAGAGGAGAGGTGAAGATGCAGAATGAGGAGGACCGCAGGAACCTTTCATTGGTCATTAACTCCTCTGGTGTCAAACTGATTTTAACCAAACAAGGACTAGGCTAAGTAGCACCCCAGTGCTGCGGGGTCTCCCAACTGTGACAAAGCTTTGAAGCTAGAGGAAGAGAAAAGTGGCAGCAGTGGGAGTCCTCACTTAGACCCTTGGCCCCAGAAGCATCCTGTGGCTTAATTCTCAAAGACTCTTAAAGAAGTGGCCAAGGGATGGCCAGCTTGCCTTCAGGCGGTTGCGGCTACCAAGATCCTAGTTCAAAAACCAAAACCAAAACCCACTGCTGTCAAGGCAGCTCCGACTTGGAGACCCCCATTGGGTTTCCGAGGTGGTAAATCTTTATGTAGATTGCCCAGTCGTCCTTCCGTGGAGGGGCTGGTGGGTGAGGCTGAGAAATTTAGCTTTGGCAGTTCTCTAGCTGTGCATGTTCCTCACGTAAAAGTGGCTATGATCAACTGTCAAGTTCACCAAAAAGGAGACACTGATGTTATTTGGGGAATTCGTCTGCCTCCCAAGCAGCAAAGGAGGGTGCTAAGAAGAGACTAGTTAGGCACTAGCCCCGTTTTCTCAGATACCAGACTTACGAGTGTATCAGAGCTTACATTCGAGAGCACTTGGGTTGTGGAAGGCTGCGGTCTACAGTGGGAGCTCTAACTCTATTTTGAGTCTTGACATAGTTCAGATACCACTGGGTTCCTTTTGACCTTTAAACCAACATTGTGGCTATGCTTAGAAAAGTCCAGGACAAACCTAGGGAGGGGCAGTTTGCCCTCAGGAAGAGTGTAGTTGAAAGCAGATTATGTTTACACAGAGAACTAGGGAACTTGCTTGGGTGTGTCCTTACCTAATTTAAATTAAGGTTGGGGTCTTGGTATTGTCTTGTAACCACCTTGTGGCTATGACTCAGGTGCATGGTCATGAGTCCTATCTGGACTATCTCGAAGCCAGATAATCAAGACCCAGAACCAATATCCTAACCCTTTTTAATCTTTAATTATGTACACATCCCAATCACAGACCTTTTCCTGCTTCTCCAGTCCCTCCTGCAACAGTGATGAATCAATCTGCTGCCAATCATAATTCTGTGATGATTGTTAGAGATATGCCATGCCATCTTGTGTGGTTCTTCTTCATTCCCTGCTGCCCCACCCAAGGTCATAAGTCAGTTAAAGGAAGTTGAAACTGAGCTTCCTGCAAGGTGCGTATTTTAAAAGGCAACATAGCCTCTGATAGGTTAAGACCTCTTCCCCCAGCTCTGATGTACAACCTCCTAACCCCAGGTCTATATAAGACTACCCTCTTCCTGCTCTTCCTCTTCCTCTTCTTCCTCTCTTCTTCTCTTCTTCCTCTTTCTTTCTTCTTCTCTTCTTCTTCTTCCTCTTCTTCTTCTGTCCTTCCTCAGTGCAGGCACCCTTTTGCCTCCTTAATAAAATCTCCTGTTGGGTACCCTGGTGTGTGGCGTGGTCGTTGAGTGCCGACGGAGCTCTAACAATGATTCCTTTTGTTTTCAATCACATATAATTAGCCTGATGGCCTTGACTGAGTGGACTCCATTCAGCTTTCTGTACTGTGTACATGCTGATGGTTTCCCTCATCCTGGAAGGCTGCCTTTGTCCTGTCCAAGGCTTAATGAAAGTGCCTAAGGCACTTGACTGCTAACCAGAAGGCTGGGCAATCTACTTCTGTAGTGATACTGCCTCTGAAACCCAAGGAGGTGTCACGGAAACCCAAGGAGGGGTCTCTATGAGTCAGATACAACTTGATGGCAACGAGTCTGGTTTTGGTTTGGTACTGAACCTATTTGAATCTGGGGTCTCTTTTTCCCTGAGCACAAATGGCGTAGTCGGCAGAATCCACAGCTGTCTTTACCTATGGGACCCCTAGAGGTCGAGGACTAGACAGGCACCAGAGAAGGGATTTCTTGTACCCCATCATCTCCACAACCCCTGGAGCCATGTGAGGTAAGTGCTCTTGGATTTTGAGTGTTCTGCTTCAGTGTGGCTCTCTAATGCCTTTATTAAGTCTTGTCGTGTGTATGTGTTTTGATTTTTTCTTTCCCTGTAAGAACTCTTAATGCATTCTTTCTGCTTCTTTCCATGTCTGAAGAATGTGTCTTAGCACCTCCAGAAGTATTTGGTTTTATTTGCAGATTTGTAAGAAACGATACATGCTGAACTCTGGCCTAGTAAATTTTCCTGTGCTGCCGCTTCTCTCTCCCTCTCCACCCTCTCTCCCCATCCCCCTTTTCCCTCTAAATTGCTCTAAGCCTCAGCTCCAAATAGAACTGCTTCCTGAACCTTCCTTATGAATTAGCTTTCAGCAGCTACTCCTAAGAAACTTTGATACAAATTGGTTCATTTGAAAAGTGCTCTGAACAAAATGCTTATTTTATTAGTATAACAAGGCCTTAAAAAGAAACAAATTATTCTAAAGTAATCTTATGAAGCATAAGATTATTATTTACCATCATTATTTTCCCAGGATCATGAAAACAGAATTTTCACCTCTAGATGCTATTATTAAATTAGATAATATTTTTTCAAGGAACATGCTCTGATTTGGTTTAAAGTAAACAATTTAGAATTAGATAGTCCTGATATTACAAAGGATTAATGAAATGAATTCATTTTGACAAAGTTTTTGTGTTTATGAAGGCAAAATCTTTCCACCTAATTTAAGTGAGATGTTACAGAATGTGTTTCATTTAAAGAAAAGTAATTTGTCTCACAGCAAAAGTAGTAGTTAAATTGGTTATCTTTTTATTTAACATGTAAATGAACTAATATGAACTATTCTTGCCTTTAAATTTGAGCCCAAGGTTTGGGGAGACCCAGTTGCCTAGCCCATCGTCTTGGCGGTCATATAGCTCTAGGAAAACTTCTGAAGGACCCTCCTAAACTAATGTAGACTTTTCCAGACAAAAGGGAATGAGGAAAAATGCTGTCTTACTGTAATTATAAAAAACTCGATGAATCTCCATTACAGGGAAACCCATAGGTAGATTCTCTCTACTGCAAGAGAACTCTGCAAAGGCAAAACAGAAATTACATGGGAGTGGCCTTGGGATATGTTTCCACCTCAAGCCAGAGACTTGAAGTTCTATTCATAAAATTGGTCATCTGGGCAACAACTTTGTGATTTCCAAAACTGGTTGGTAAAAACTTAAAGTGTTCAATTTGGATTTTGGGAAATAGAGAAAAGTTTAAATGAAAACTTAGGATGTCTAAACAAACCTTTTCAGCAGTAATTTTGTTTTGTGACATACACACACACACACAGTTTCAAGATCTTTAGGTAATTTACTAATTTACTAATAATTGAGTTAAATATTCATTACAATTCAAAATTCATATACTTTTTGCTTTTTAGAGAAAGGATGTATCCATATTCAGGTCTGCTATAAGTGTGTTCATTTTGCCATTTACAGCATTATAATAGTTCTATCTGCAACAGGCAGCGTTTAAAAGATTTATTAAAAAGAATTTATTTGATATGTTCAAGGTTTCATCTGTTTGGCTAAAATTCAATAGTTTTAGGATTTTTAGGAAGTTTAATAATAAACAGCATAGAAAACACCTAATTGGGTTTCTTGGGTTAAAGTGAAAAACTTTGATTACTGGTTTGAAGATTCAGTCTTTGTGTGATCTGTCTCCAAGGCAAGGGTAGAAGTGGATTCCTGAATTAGACCAAGCTGCATGGTTTTGAAAAAAGTTAAGGTTTTTATCTTTAAGATTCTTAAATAACTTAGGTTACTGTTTCTCAGTAAGCTACGATAAACTCCTGATAGCTTTTAAGAGCCACAAAGAATTTTTAGAGTGCTAAAAAGTTTTATTTTATAGGCTATAAATGATCTTGAGTGTGTTGTCAATTCAAGAGAAGTAGTGGATTCTCTTTTGGGTTAAAAATTTATGTTAGTGTTTCCTCTTGTGTTTATGCTTAATTATTAGACAATGAGCACATGATGTTATGTCATAATTTTAGTTATTTTAATTGCTAACTCAGTCACAACTTAAAAAAAAAGTAGCATTAAAGCCAGTTTAACAGAGAGAACTACTCCACTTTCCTATAGAGCTTTAATTCAGATATTTAGAGGTAGTTTTGGCATGTAGTATTGTGTCTCAAGGTTATTATGTGTTATTTTTAAAACTCTTTGAAAACAAGGTTAATCATTATGTTTAGAGATACTCTATCTAAGGTTCCTTTCGTTTTTGACTTTGGTTGGCTTTACATTGGCTCTGTAATTAATTCCCCATTAGGTTTTTCACTTTAAAAAATATTACTGTGAATTCACCCATATTCATCGCACCACTATTTACAACAGCAAAAAGATGGAAATGACCTACATGCCCATTAACAGAGGAATGGAATAGCACACTATGGTACATACTAATAGAATACTATGCAGCACTAAAGAATAATGCAGAATCTGCAGAACACTGCATAACATGGATGGACTTGGAGGACATTACGCTGAGTGAAATAAGTCAGTCACAGAAGGACTAGAATAGTATAAATTCATTATTGTAAAAAGCCAAGGAAAGGTTTATATACGGAAGGAAACTCTTTGTTGGTTACCAGGGTTGGAAGGGGAGGGGAGGGGAAGGGAGGGAATACTGCCAAAAAAAAAAAAAAAAAGCATTGACCCATGTCACTTGAGATTTGTGTATTTCACTGTACATAAATTATATTTCAATAAAATATATTAAAAAAAAAATCACTGTGACTTAACCACAGCCGCATTAAATTTTGTCACCTGCTTCAGAGAAGCCTTTGCTTTGCTGACTTGCTGGAATGCTTGACCAAATATTCCAATGGTAAGATGGACTATATTGGACTATGATGGGAAAGGACTGTGCTATTCTGAACATGGCTCCTACTACGCTGGATCCAGGTTTCCTGAACTCTGGGGTAGGAGGTGACAGATCCACACAGTGCGCTGCAGTTGATTCAAGACTGCAGGAAATGAATTAATTACGCAGGGCTAAAACGGAAAATCAAAACAAAACAAAGCCCAACCCACTGACATCAAGTCCATTCCAACCCATAGTGACCCCATAGGGTTTCCAAGGCTGTCAATTTTTACAGAAGTAGATTGCCCCATCTTCTTCCTGAAGAGCAGCTGGTGGGTTTGAACTTCTGACCTTCTGGTTAGCAGCCAAATGCCTTACCCCCTGTCCTACCAGAGCTCCTTACACAGGACTAAGTGAACTAAAAAATTACTATGAGATCTATATAAGAATATTACTCATCTTTTAATATTCTGTTTTCTGGATATAAGAAACCATCTTTTCTGTCCTTCCTCCTAAATCATCTATGGGTTTTTCTGTTTTTACCTGCAGATTTTGATTAGTTCTTGTTATGATATTCTTAGGTGTTTATATATAATCAGCTAACCAAGAGGAAAAATAAGAAATATGAGAAGAATATAAAATTGAGAACCAGAAAGGAAACCTTAAAGGAGATGAGAAAATTCTTGAACCAACATGGTGCTATTAGCTACTGAACTAGCTAGCTCCTACATAATGTAATCCTCAGACTTTAAATGAGTTTAGATAATGTAACTCTGATGAGAAGCTACTGTTGATAAATAAATGTCACAAAGTTAAAAATACCATAAATAGAGCAGTGTCTGAAGTTCAAGATAGGATTTTTAAAAATAGAACGGCATGAAGATTTCCACTAAGTCTTGCAAGGAACAGTTCTGTATCTTAATAGATGAAATTTGCTGTGTCCATTAATATAAAACCTGAAGTTTTGCAGAATGCCTTTAGAGCTGAGGCCTGTGAAAAGAGTTACTAACACTGTTTACCCACAAACGAACGCCTTGTGGAACTTGTTTCCTTAGTACAAAGACCTCAGGGGTTTTCGTTTTGGGGGATGTTTCAGCCATTTGTCCTAATATTGTTAACGTTTCCAGATTTCTGGCTTTCATGGAAGTGGAGGTAACCTAAATAGACCATTGCCCTTAGGAGGCCTTTTGAAACTTGAGTCTTGGAAAAACGTGCCTAAAAGCCATTTTTAAGTCAAACGCTTTATGAAACACCAGATAAACTAGGAAGATCACTTTGGTCTGGGCATTGTGGTCTTTAGAAGAATTCAGTCTGTCTGGGGAAATAGACTTAAGAAAATCAGACTGGGCATTAGGTTTTGAGTAAGTCAGTATTTTTCTAATTGACCTCCAATGTTAAATGAAATGCCTGCCTAATGTTTGTAATCAAACCGTTCCCCTCCTTGGTATACTGAAAATTATGCATGTTGAAGGACCCAGGTCTTCAGGGGAGACTGGCCTCACCTTGACTCACTCTTATGATAATGATCAATAAATGTCTGTGGAAACTCAGGATCAGAGGAGGGAACTGAAAACGTGAGGCACCCCCAAACCTTAGAACACTAGCCTAACTGAAATGGCTGGCACAAGGTTTGGCTCGAACTTCATTTTGTTTTGGGCTCTGCTTTCGTTTCTGAGAAGGTGACCCGGGACTGTTGGGTGAACAAGGGAGGGCAGCTTTGCCCTGGAGAATATGTGTAAATAGATTATCTGAAGCCCCCCAACACCTGCATTAGCTGGCTAATGGTGTATCTTTGACAATCCTTCACTGAATGTTTTTCTTTTGGTCACTCTGGAGGTCACATGCCATAGGTGACCTGGACTTTAGACTGTTATCATGTTTTTCATAGATGAGAGAGCCTTCTGATCTCCAGGCCTGCCTGATTTCACTCCAAAATATCT
This sequence comes from Orycteropus afer afer, assembly GCF_000298275.1. Lineage (NCBI taxonomy): Eukaryota > Metazoa > Chordata > Mammalia > Tubulidentata > Orycteropodidae > Orycteropus > Orycteropus afer. The sequence continues at coordinate 10,318,097 of NW_006921679.1, read as the reverse complement.
AGGAAGACGTATCAGTTAAAGAACTCTTTGGAACCCCACCGGAATACACCAAAATTTGCTCTCCTCGCCAATCTGTATGTAGTTGAACTAGAAGGTGTTAAACCTTAAGATACATTTGTCACTGATCAAGGAACTGAAGCACACTAGCTTTCCAAAGATCACTGGACACTGTTTAAATCATTATTGCTTTTGAAGCATAATAAAGAACCTGGGTTATTTGACTAGCAAAAGTTTTCCATACAGATTATCAATATATTGGCTATCTAATTTCAAATTCATTACTCTATGCCTTTAGGTTCTGTAGACTACTTTTCCCTTACTGAATGAATGTTATTGAAATTGCCTTGTGTGATTTCACTTAAGTTTTATTAATTTGGGTAGGTAACCCTTTCCATGTGTTTTAACTGAAAAACTTTCCTTTACATTTTTCTTATTAGTATTTTAATCCAAACTATTGACTGGATTAATGATATTATTATTGTTGTTGTTGTTAGGTGTCGTCGAGTTGGCTCTGACTCATAGTGACCCTGTGTACAACAGAACAAAAAACTACCCGGTCCTGTGCCAGCCTCACAATCCTTGAGCCCACCTGAGCCCATCGTTGCAGACACTGTCAATCCATCTGAAGGCCTTCCCCTTTTTCTCTGACCCTGCACTTTACCAAGCATGATGTCCTTCTCCAAGGAATGGTCCCTTCTGACAACATGACCAAAGCAGGTGAGATGAAGTCTGGCCAAGATGGGGCAATTTACTTCCATAAAGATTTACCACCTCAGGAACCCAATGGGGGTCACCATGAGTCAGACAGACTTGACAGCAGTGAGATATTATTATTAGGATTATCAAATGTTATATGAAGATTACTTCTAATATACTGTCTTAGAAAGCTAATATGCTGCATAAAGTGAGTCATATATAAAACCAAACCAAATTCACTGCCATCGAGTTGGATCCGACTCATAGTGACCTCTCCTTGGGTTTCGGAGGCATATGTCTATGGAAGGAGACTGCCCAACCTGAGGAGTGGCTGGTAGGTTTGAACTACCAGCCTTCTGGTTAGTAGTCAAATGCCTTAGGCACTACGCCACCAGAGCTCCTGAGTCATATATATTGACAAGATATATTTTAGAGATGGACTTGGGTTTCCATTTAAGGTTTGTAGCCTAACCACACTGCTAACCAGAGGGCTGGTGGTTCAAACCCACCAGCAACTCCTTGGAAGGAAGATGGGGCAATCTACTTCCATGGTGATACTGCCTTGGCAACCCAAGGAGGGGTCGCTATGAGTCGGGTCCAACTCGATGGCACATAACAACAACAACAACAAGAAGCCTAACCACAGCCCAGGTCATTATTCCAATATGGCCTGCTCCATACTTGTCCTCATAAGTTGATCACTGAAGACTGGGTGCTACAGTGAAGCCTGGTGAAGAAATGAGATGGTGGTTGGCTATCAAGAAAGGATAGTGTCTGTCCTCAAACAAGCAGCCATCTAAAGGAGCCATCAAGCAGTCCAGGCAGAAGAAAGCACACCAACCTAAAGGAAAAAAACCAAACTCATTGCCGTCGAGTCGGACCAACTCATAGCGGCCCCTCATTGGGTTTCCAAGGTAGTATCACTACAGAAATAGACTGCCCAACCTTTCTTCTGAGGAGTGGCTGGTGGGTTTGAACCTCCAGCCTTCTAGTTAGCAGTCACATGCCTTAGGCACTATGTCACCAGAGCTCCCCACACCAACCTAAGTGTGATCAAAGGATTTTAATTAAAATCCACGATCAGAGGAAGGAATGTATAAGAGCTTAAATTCTGTTTGTTCTGATTGTTCTGTAAATTCTGATTGTTGTTGTTAGGTGCCGTTGAGTCGTTTCTGACTCATAGCGACCCCATGCACAGCTAAATGAAACACTGCCAATCCCGCACCAGCCCCACAATCCCTGCTATACTTGAGCCCACTATCACAGCCACTGTGTCATCCCATCTCATTGAAGGTCTTCCTCTCTTTTGTTGACCCTCCACCCTACCAAGCATGACATCCTTCTCCAGGGAATGGTCCCTTCTGACAACATGACCAAAGTAGGTGAGACAAAGTCTGGTCATTCTAACTTCCAATAAGCATTTTGGCTGCACTTCCTCTAGAACAGATCTGTTAGTTCTTTTGGAAGTCCATGGTACTTTCAGCATTCTTCTCCAGCACCACAACTCAAAAGTATCAACTCTTCCTTATTCATCGTCCAGCTCTCACATGCATACGAGGCAACTGAAAATATCATGGCTTGTGTCAGGCACACCTTAGTCCTCAAGGAGACATCCTTGCTCCTCAGCACTTGAAAGAGTTCCGACCTGCCCAGTGCTGCACATCATCTAATGTCCTGACTGCTGCTTCCATTGGCATCAATTGTAGAACCAAGCCTAGTGGAGACCTTGCTAAAAGGTAGGAGTGCTACAGGTCATCCAGCCCACGAAAGGCCTAGACTGGGAGATCTTTAGACTCGGCCTAGCCACACCCTCAGTCAGTGACTCCTTTCCAGGCGCAGGTGTTCGGACCCTCCTCCCTTCTCAGGACATACTGCCAGTTCTTGACTCAAAAGTTATTTGGTCCTTTCATAATAAGAGCTCATTAAGAACTAATCAGGAGCTCTGGTAGCATAGTGGCTAAAGCATTTGACTGCTAACCAGAAGGCTGGCGGTTCAAACCCACCAGCCACTCCTCGGAAGGAAGGTTGGGCAATCCTACTTCCGTAGTGATACTGCCTCGGAAACCCAAGGAGGGGTCGCTATGAGTCGGGCCAACTCGATGGCACATAACAACAAACAACAAGAGCTAATCATGAAATATTCAAAATATGACCTTGAATATATCCCTCCTGAATTTAGAGATCATCTAAAGAATAGATTTGATGCATTGAACACCAATGACCGAAAACCAGAAGAATTGTGGGGGGATATCAAGAACATTATCCATGAAGAAAGCAAGAGATCACTAAAAAGACGAGAAAGGAAGAGAAGACCAAAATGGATGAGAGAAGAGACTCTGAAACTTGCCCTTGAGCTTGAGAGTAGCTAAAGCCAATGGAAGAAATGACAAGATAAAAGAGCTGAACAGAAGATTTCAAAGAGCAGCTCGAGCAGACAAAACCAATTACTATAATGAAATGTGCAAAGACCTGAAGTTTGAAAACCAAAAGGGAAGAACACGCTCAGCATTTCTCAAGCTGAAGGAACTGAAGAAAAATTTAAGCCTCGAGTTGCAATATTGAGAGATTCTATGGGCAAAATATTGAATGATGCAGGAAACATCAAGAGAAGATGGCAGAATACACAGAGTCACTGTACCAAAAAGAACTGGTCGATCTTCATCCATTTCAGGAAGTGGCATATGATCTAGAACCAATGGTACTGAAGGAGGAAGTCAAAGCTGCAATGAAGGAATTGGTGAAGAACAAGGCTCCGGGAATTGACTGAATACCCACTGAGATATTTCAACAAATGGATGCCCCATTGGAGGCATTCACTTGGTTATGCCAAGAGATTTGGAAGACAGCTACCTGGCCAACTCACTGGAAGTGATCCATATCTGTACTCATTCCAAAGAAAGGTGACATAGATTGTGGAAATCATAGAACAATATCATTAATATCACATGCAAGTAAGATCTTACTGAAGATAATTCAGAAACGTTTGCAGCAGTATATTGACAGAGAACTTCCAGAGGTGCAAGCTGGATTCAGAAGAGGATGTGGAACAAGGGATATCATAGCTGTTGTCAGATTGATTTTGGCTCAAGGCAAAGAATACCAGAAAGATGTTTACTTGTGTTTTATTGACTATGCAAAGGCATTTAATTGTGTGCATCATGACAAACTATGGATAACATTGAGAAGAATGGGAATTCCCAAACACTTGATTGTACTCATGAAGAACCTGTACCTTGACCAGGAGGCTTGTTTGAACGGAACAAGGGGACACTACATGGTTTAAAATCAGGAAGGGAGTGCATCAGGGTTGTATCCTTTCCCCATACTTATTCAATCTATATGCTGAGCAAATAATCCGAGAAGCTGGACTATATGAAGAAAAACGTGGCATCTGGATTGGAGGAAGAATCATTAACAACCTGAGATATGCAGAGGATACAACTTTGCTTGCTGAAAGCGAGGATGGCTTGAGGCACTTACTGATGAAGGTTAAAGAATACAGTCTGCAGTATGGATTATCTCTCAATATAAAGAAAACAAAAATCCTCACAACTGGACCAATGAGCAGCACCACAATAAATGGAGAGAAGATTGAAGTTGTCAAAGAATTTATGTTGCTTGGTTCTACAATCGATGCCAATGGAAACAGCAGTCAGGACATTAGACGATGTGTAGCACTGGGAAAGTCAACCACAAAAAAACTGTTTCAAGTGCTGAGGAGCAAGGACGTCTCCTTGAGGACTAAGGCGCACCTGACACAAGCAATGGTATTTCCAATCGCCTCGTACGCATGTGAGAGCTGGACAATGAATAAGGAAGACCAAAGAAGAGTTGATGCTTTTGAGTTGTGGTGCTGGTAAAGAATGCTGAAAGTACCATGGACTGGTAAAAGAACTAACAGATCTGTCCTGGAGGAAGTGCGGCCGAGATGCTCCTTGGAAGCAAGAATGGCCAGACTTCGTCTCACCTATTTTGGTCATGTTGTCAGAAGGGACCATTCCCTGGAGAAGGATGTCATGCTTGGTAAGGTGGAGGGTCGACGAAAGAGGGGAAGGCCTTCAATGACATGGATTGACATGGTGGCTGCGATGATGGGCTCAAGTATAGCAGGGATCGTGGAGATGGAGCAGGATTGGGCAGTGTTTCGTTCTGCTGTGCATGGGGTCGCTAGAGTCGGAAATGACTCAACGTCACCTAACAACAACAAGTGCTAATCATTACCTTATTTTCATCCCCATCAATTAGGCATTTTGGGATAGAAGCTACTTATGACTAGGTTAAGAAGTACCTTTCAGGGTCCAAGTTATGCCCCATATTCAACAAGTGGTGGCCAAGTGTCTTACTTTTGCCACAAATAATCCCAAACTACAGAATGAAGCACTTAGTTTATGGAAAGCTGCAGTCTGCGATGGGAGCCCTAACTCCATGTTGAGTCTAGACGTAAGTTTAGACGCCATTTGAGTTCTTTCTGACTTATAAACCAACAATGTGGCTATGCTTAGACTAGTTCAGGACAAACCTGAGGTGGGAGGGGGCAGTCTGCCCTCAGAAAGAGTGTGGTTGAAAGTTACGCTCACACAAAGAACTTGCCTGAGTATGTCCTTATTTAATTGATATTAAGGTTATATATTCCAAGGGTCTTGGAATTGTCTAGTAGTCACTTTGTGAGGTCATTATCTGGACCACCATGTAGCCCGGTGGTCAAGACCCAGAACCAATACTGTAACCCTTTTTAATCTTCAATTATGTACAAATCCCAATCATGGACCTTTCTCTGCTTCTGTAGTCCCATCTGTGACAGTGATGAATTGACTGCCACCAATCATGACTTTGTGACGATTTCCCGTTTTCAATCATATATAAGTGATCCCCTGGCTGTGACTCAGTGACTCCATTCAGCCTTCTGTACACTGTCTGTGCTGACGGTTTCCCTCACCCTGGATGATGGTCCTTATTCTATGTACAGTTCACTGAAAGTGTCTCTACTGAACCTGCTCTAATCTGGGGTCTCTTCTTCCCCTACCACAGGAACCAGGTGTTCCCAATATTCTGCCCAAAATCTAAAGAAGGCTCAAGACTGGGGAGCTACAGCATGCTCTAATGGATAGAGGCACACCCCAAGGGCAAAGTGTTGATTCCTGATTCCTGAAGAGTAGGTAAGATACCATTTTTCATCCCCATTGAATTATGCATTTTGGGATAGAAGCTACTTATGACTAGGTTAAGAAGCACCTTTTAGGGTCCAAGTTGTGCCCCATATTCAACAAGTGGTAGCCAAGCATCTTACTTGTGCCATGAATAATCGCAAACTACAGAAAGTTAAAGCTGCTGCACCCCAGGCAGAAGTGCTGCCAGGAAGAAACTAGAAAACAGACTTTGCTAAATTAATACGAACAAAAAACCCAAACTCACTGTTAGTGATCGAGTCGATTACAACTCACAGCGACCTCCACCTATTGGGTTTCCAAGGCTGTAAATCTTTATGGAAGCAGACTGCCTCACCTTTCTTCCATGGAGCCACTGGAGGGGGATGGCGTTTGAACCACTGACCTTTTGGTTAGCAGCCAAATGTTTTAACCAGTATACCACCAGAGCTCCTTAATACAAACAAAAGGAAGACTTAAATTTTTATCAGTATTGTTAAGGCATTTGTACTAAAGACTGAGACTTCTCCCTGCTGAACTATGAAGGCCCAGGAAGTTATTAAGTTCTTGCTGAAAGAAATTTTCCCAAGATTTGGGCTCCCTGGAGCCACTGGAAGTGAAAATGGATCTCATTTGATCTCCCACATAACCCAAGGTGTTTCAGAAGCCCCCAGTCAACTGGGAGAGTGGAACGAATGAATCAGACTCTTGAAAGGCATTTGGCCAAATTGTGCCAGGAGACCCCACGACTGTGGGGAGAAACATTCCCCTTAGTCCTTCTGAGAGTGAGACTAGCCCCCAAGGGAACTACAAAATTAGTCCATTTGAGCTGATGTACGGAGATCTTTCTTTCTAAAGCCCAGAATGGGACATGACCTTAATCAAATTGGTATTCTATCCACATCTTAATATCTGGCAGGACTTTACACCACCCAGTCTTGCCTCCACAGCTGTTTGGAGCCAACAACATTTTTCCTACAAGGCATCTGCTCACTCACACCTCTGAACAGGAGGTCGCCCAATGTGAAGTAAGATCACTCCAGGAGGAAGCTCAGTTCGTGTCCAAGAGAACTGACTGATGCTTCACAGGGGAGACTGTGAGGAGAAAGATCTTTGCTTTGTCAGGCCTGACTTCATTAGTAGAGTCAGACTCCATCTTTTTAACTAAGATGCCGTTTCTTTCTAACGTGGCTTCAACCTGGTGTTATAATTAACTCGTTCTCTCTCTCAGACACAGTGCTCAGTTCCTGCTGCACCCTGTGACCTAAGCCAGAGCCATCTGTGTCAATAAAGGCCCCAGGGCCAGATTTTAGGATCAGCCACCAAGCAGGGGTGTGGATGGAGCCTCTTCAGGATTCCCTGACTGCTGGGGACTCCCAGGAAACATTCCTTTCTTAATTACCCATTGTCCTACCTCACTACAGGAGAACTATTCACTAATCCTGTCTCTCAGCTGTGTCTCCTTTTCCTTTAATATGTTGTTGTTGTTGTTATGTGCCGTTGAGTCGCCCTGACTCATAGGAGTTGCCCTGACTCATAGCGACCCCTCCTTGGGTTTCCGAGGTAGTATCACTACAGAAGTAGATTGCCCAACCTTCCTTCCGAGGAGTGGCTGGTGGGTTTGAACCGCCAGCCGTCTGGTTAGCAGGCAAGTGTCTTAGCCACTATGCTACCAGAGCTCCCTTCCTTTAATATAAGAGTCTCTTATTGTAAGTGCTGAGCAGAGCAGGTGTTTTTTGGAGTCACTGAGACCCAGCCATCTCTTGTTGGTGCACCTCCTAATTAAACTCTCTTTTCCATGAACTCTGGTGTGGACAACTGGCTGTGCCCCTCCAGGGCCAGACCCTGGCATTTTTCAAGTAACAGCCCTGAGGTAGTATTATTGGCCTCTTAGCACTAGGCAAGAAAGGAAAAATTCCCACTTGCAGTTCATCTTTTTTTTTTTTTTTTAAATGCTAGCCCAGAGAGGTATAAAATTTTTTACTTAACTGGTCAAGTCTCAAACTTGGGTTTGAGCATTGGTGGCAAAACAACAAAACAAAACAAAACAAAAACCCTTTCTTTCTCAAAGTCTGGCCTGGTATTGGGGTTTGGAGCCAAAGGCTCAGTTGATAATTCAAAAGTACTTTGCTGGCTAACTTGCTCCTGACACGTGGTCGAGACCAGGTCTTGGGGCTGAAAGTCATTACCATCTCAATTTTATCTCAACACCACCTTTACTAATAAAAAATAAATAAATAAATAAATAAATAAATAAAACTAAAACTCACAGCAGTCGAGCGACTCCTCCTTGAGTTTCTGAGGTGGTGATCTTTATGGAAGTAGATTGCTCAGTCTTCCTTCTGAGGAGTGGCTGGTGGGTTTGAACCGCCAGCCTTCTAGTTAGCAGTCAAATGCCTTAGGTACTATGCCACCAGAGCTTCTCTACTAACAAGTGAATTTAAATTCAGTTTGAGCCTACTATATTCTAAGGCAGGAGCTCTGGTAGCACAGTGCCTAAGGTACTTGACTGCTAACCAGAAGGTGGTTCAAACCCACCAGCCACTCCTTGGAAGGAAGATGGAGCAATCTACTTCCGTAGTGATACTGCCTTGGAAACCCAAGGAAGGGTGGCTATGAGTTGGATCCGACTCAAGAGCAGTGAGTTTTTTTTTTTTTTCATATACAGTCCTAAGCAAGAGAAGATGGTTTTCAAGTGTTGTTTTAATAACATTATTTATAAACAATAGAGCCTTCCTCATGCCACTTTACATATGCCCCAGGGCATCACATTCGGATTTAATACATTTAAAATTTCTCTTTTCTTAATGTAATCTAATGTAAATCTCAAGAGAAAAAGGCAAGAAAGGCCCTTACACAAAAAAACAAACTCGCTGCCACGGAGTAGATTTCGACTCATAGAGACCGCCGTTGGGTTTCTAAGGCTGTAAATCTTTACAGAAGAAGACTGGCCCATTTTCTTCCACTGAGTGGCTTGTGTGTTGAAACCACTGACTCTTTGGTTAGCAGCCAAATGCTTTAACCACTACACCACCAGAGCTCCTTTTTTTAAAGGCTGTCACTAATACTCTTCTTAGTGCCTTTGTTTTGTTGCTTTATCAATATTAAGGAACATTTCAAAAGACCCGATGGATACTTCTTGTTTTAGCACTTAATGTCAAGTTGAAACCATATTACATTCTCCAAGAAAACTAGTTTGTCCATAAGGCTTTCATTTCTTTCTCTACCAGGAGAATTTTTTTAAAATATAATTCTATTAATTTTGTTGTTGCTGTTAAGAATATACATAGCCTTTGTTGGTTGCCAGGGGTGGGAGGGGAGGGGAGGGAACACTGGAAAAAAAAATACATTGACCCATGTCACTTCAGTTTTGTGTATTTCACTGTACATAAATTATATTTCAATAAAATGCATTATACACAAATCATGGGGAAAAAAAGAATATTCATAGCAAACCACCACCAGTTCAACTGTTTGCACAGATAACATTCAGTGGCGCTGATTATACTCTGAGTCGGGTAGCTACTCTCACCCTCCTTTTCTGAGTTGCTCCTTCCCCATTAACATGAATTCACTACCCCTTGAGCTCTGGTGGCGTAGTGCCTAAGGCACTTGACTGCTAACCGTAAGGCTGGCAGTTCAAACCCATCAGCCACTCCTCAGAAGGAAGGTTGGGCAATCCTACTTCTAGTGATACTGCCTCGGAAACCCAAGGAGGGGTCTCTATGAGTCGGAGCTGACTCAATGGCAAACAACAACATATAGTTTCCAAAGGTATTCTCCTCATTGGTGGCTTGTCTTTTGACTTTTTTTGGTAAAGTCTTTTGATGAACAAAAGTTTTTAATTTTTATGAGGTCCCATTTCTTTATTTTGTCTTTTGCTGCTTGTACTTTTGTAATTATATTATATAATCCATTGTTGAAAGCTAGGCCTGACAGTGTTGCCCCTGCTTATTCTAAGAATTTTATGGTTTTAGTTTGCACATTTAGGTCATTAATTTTTTTTTTTTTAAATTTGTTTTTGTGTTTGGTATAAGGCATGGATCTTGTTTCATTTTTCTTCATTTATTGAAGAGACTCTTCTCTCCCTCACTGAATGGACTTAACACCCTCATCAAAAAAAAGTTGACTGTAGATGTGTAGGTTTATTTCTGGACTCGTAATTCTATTCCATTGGTCTGTGTATCTATTGTTATACCAGTACCAGGCTGTTTTGATTGCTGTAGATGCTGTATAGTATATTTAAAAATCAGGAAGTGTATGTGTCCTCCTATTGTATTCTTCTGTTCAACACTACTTTAGCTATTCCATATGAAATTGAGGAATGGTTTTTCTTTATCTATGCTGTAGGAATTTTGATTGGGATTGTGTTGAATCTACAAATCATTTTGGGTAGTACTGAAATATTAACAATATTAAATCTTCCAACCATGAACATGGAACATCTTTCCATTTATGTAAGTCTATCTCTGTCAGCTGTTTTATACATTTCATTGTGTAAGTCCTTCATGTCCCTGGTTAGACTTATTCCTTAGGAGCTCTGGGGGCACAATGCCTAAGGCATTTGACTGCTAACTAGAAGGCTGGCAGTTGAAACCTACCAGCCACCCTGTGGAAGGAAGATGGGGCAATCTCCTTCCATAAAGATACATCACCTTGGAAACCCAAAGGGAGTTGTTATGAGTCAGAATCGACTGGATGGCAGTGAGTTTGGTTTGTTTTCTTGAGTTTATTCTCTTAGATGGTATTGTAAATAAACTGTTGCCCTATTTTCTCCTTCAGATTTCTCATTGCTGGTGTATAGCAACCCAACTGAGTTTTGTTTGTTGACCTTGTCCTTGCAACTTCGCTAATTTCCTCTCTTAGCTCTAGGAGCTTTCTTGTGGCCTCCAGGGTTTTCTATATATAGAATCATACCATCTGCACAGAGAGATGATTTTCTTTCTTTTTTATCCAATCTGGATACCTCTTATTTCGTTTTCTTGCCTTATTGCTAGGGCTAGGACTTTTAATGTAATATTGAATAGAAGTGATGAAAGCAAGTACCCTTGTCTTGTTCCCAATTTCAAGGGGAAAACTCTCAGTCTTTCTCCATTAAGAATAATGTTGGGAGAGGTGGTTAAGTTTGTGTGCCAACTTGGTTAGGCCTGGTTGAGTGGCTGGGCAGCTGGTGCTAATTATTCCCCATGATGAGACCAGCAATCCACTCTGGTGGGATCTACCACAAGCAGCTGAGTAGCTGCTTTGGGTATGTGGTCTGCATATAAGCAGCAGCTTTGGGAATGGTCTCTAGCTCATGGCATGCTTGAACCTTGCATGTAGCTGCGTGTTGTTCAGCAGCCTGCCGTGCTCTGCCAACCTTCGGACTTTCAATGGACTTGAGTTAATGGTCTCCCATGTGGTTTGGTAACATTGGAACTGTGCCATTTTGTCAACCTTGGACTTGGTAGCCTCAGCAGCTGGTAGTGCCTGAGTGAAGAGATGTCTCTAGATTCAGTGGGCTGGGAGCAAGAGGCAGAGCTGAAGCCAAAGGTCAAGGGACTTTCACCCAGCCCCTAGAGCCTGGCACTTTGAACTTGGACTTGTAGCCTCCCAAAGTGTAAGAGAATAAACTCCTGTTTGTTCAAGCCATCCATCTGTGGTATATTCCTGTCAGAGCAGCACTAGGTAACCAGAACATTGGGTGCTGGCCTTTCATATATGTACTGGATCATATGGAGGAATTTACTTCTATTCCAATTTTTCTTTAGGGTTTTCATCAAGGAAGGGAGTTGGATTTAATCAAATGAGTTTTCTGCATCCATAGAGATGACATGTGGTTCTCTTCCTTTGTTCTACTGATGTGCTGTATTATGTTGCATGATTTTCTAATGTTGAACTATCCCTGCATTCCTGGAATAAATCCTACTTGGTCATGGTGTATGAGTCTTTTAACATGGTGCTGGACTGTTTGCTAGTATTTTGGTGAGGATTTTTATACCTATATTCAGAAGTGATAATGGCCTGTGGTTTTCTTTTCTTGTGTCTTTGTCTGGTTTTGGTATCAGGGTTATATTTGCTTCAAAGGCTGAATAAGGAGTATTTCTTCCTTCTCTGTCTTTTGGAAGAGTGTAAACAATATTGGTGTCAGCTTTTCTCTAAATGTTTGGCAGAATTCCCCAGTGATGCCATCTGGTCCAGGACTTTTTTTTTTTTTTTGATCACTGATTCAATCTCTTCACTTGCTATGGTTCTGTTGAGCCTTTCTATTTCCTCTTGAGCCAGTACGCATAGGTTGTGTGCTTCTAAGAATTCCACGTCACACAGATTATCCAGTTTGTTGCCACACAGTTTTTCATAATATCCTGTCATAATTCTCTATTTCGATTGGGTTAGTTGTGACATCCCTGTTTTCATTTTTCACTCTGGTTATTTGCATCTTTTCTCCTTTTTTTTTTTTGTCAGTCTAGCTAAAGGTTTGTCAACTTTGTTGATCTTTCTAAAGAACCAATTTCCAGTGTGATTAATTCTCTGAAGTGTTTTTCTGTTTTCAATTTTATTTATTTATGCTTTGAATCTTTATTTCCTTTCTCTGATAGGTTTAGGCTTAGTTTGCTCTCTTCTTTCTAGTTTTTGGAGTCGTCAAGTTAGGCTGTGAACCTGAGATCTTTCTTCTTTTCTCATGTAGGCATTAACTGCTCGAAGCTTCCCTGTGAGTGCAGCCTTTGCTGCAGCCTGTAACTTTGGGTATACGATGCTTTCATTTTCATTTGATTCTAGTGATGCCTCTTGATTTCTTCCTTGACCCATTGGTAGTTTCATAGTGTGTTGTTTAATTTCCATATATTTGTGTATTTTCTAGGTTTTATTTCTGTTATTGATTTGTAGATGCACTCCATTGTGGTCATAGAAAATACTCTGTATCATTCCAATCTTTTTAAATCTATCAAGACTTCCTTTGTGACCTAAAATGTGGTCTATCCTGGAGAAGTAACAGAATTTGATAGTAGTTTTTAGCGGTAGAGTCAAAATTTCCAAGTATTGGTGGTAATGCATGAAATGATTAGTCATAACCCACATAACTATTTACTTTGGTAAACAGCCTGTGATCTTTTACATTCTGTCAAACATATCCACCGTGAAAGAACATAAGAACATATAGAACTTTGCTGGTAACATTTTGAGAGTTCCCGAGGAGGCATATGCTGCATTACGCTGTACTTACTGCTATGGCAATCTGAAGTCCAATGTGACTCAGAAGTAGGATAACATCATGGCTGCACCTTCAAATACAGTGAAACCTGTGAGAGCTAGAGCTCGCGGGGACTGCCTTGTTTTAATGGATTTTGTAATTTCCCACCTTTGACAGGGTGCAGTCTTACCACTTCTCTATTGATGTCTATGAGTGGAAAATATTTAAGTTTTCCTTCTCTGCCAGGTTTCCACCTTACACAGGTTCTAGCTTTCACAGATTTTACCTTCTATTAATACTGTGCACAGAAATGATGATCTAAACACCACTTACTGTCTGCTGTCATTGAACAATGAAAACATCATTGAGATTCTATTGTTTGAAGTGATGGTGTCTTTCCCTTATTGTTATATTCCTCCCAGAAAAAAAGCCAATGTTTGTGAATAAAAAGAACATGCTTTTGTTTTACAATTCCATGGATTTTTCCCTTGCTTTCTCATACTGTGTTCCCCCAAATTTACTGATATTTCCTAAAGGAAGATGCTTGTCCCACTGAGATAAACTGTCTAGATTCTTGTTCTCTAGAATTTGTCACGCTGAGGGGATAAGACACTGATTTTGGTAGACAGCAGGGATGGCAAATTGATTCGGGGCTAAACTGTGATAGCGAAATAAGGACTGCAGACAGTGACTGGGAGAGGCAGGGACTGGGCTGGTCAGAAACTTTCTGTTATCAGTCAGAGCTCTGAGACAGGTGTAGAAGTGGAGAACGGTGGCAGACCTGTCACGTTCACTGCAAGAACTTTATCTTAGGAGGGAAAATGGGGTTTTTGTATATTCACTAATGTTATCGAGTCAAATTAGAGACTTTGAGTCAATAGGAAAAGTTGGTTCCTTATGGATCTGTCTATATGGAAAAATAAGGACGGTGATCCGTAAGAAGCCATAGCTGGTAGTTTTCCCCAAGATATGCCCAGAATTAAAGTTTCACAAACACTGGAAATAATGCAACCTGGTGGCAAACTTATTGACTCAGTGATGACCTTGTTTCATTGTTCTGTATTATAATACAGATGGAAAGAATTGCCTAATTCTGATTAGAATGGTCCTATCTCATATATACCAGAAGATGCAATTTAAGTCCTAAGAAATTCAAGCACTGGTCTTACATGTTGTTGTTGTTGTTGTTATGTGTCGAGTTGTTGTTATGTGTCGAGTTGGACCCAACTCATAGTGACCCTTTCTTGGGTTTCTGAGGCAGTATCACTACGGAAGTAGATTGCCCCATCTTCCTTCCGAGGAGTGACTGGTGGGTTTGAACCGCCAGCCTCCTGGTTAGCAGTCAAGTGCTTTAGGCACTATGCTACCAGAGCTCCTAGTCTTACATAGACACATGCCATAATTTTTTAAAAAACTGTTAATGAAATCTATGAGGTTAGGTTACAGATAGAAATCTGGACATCAGTGGTGAGTCTTGAATCACAGTCACAATAATCAACTTTTTCACTTTTTCTTCAGGGCTGTGAATTTTTTTTTTTTTTTAACTTCTAATAGTAAATTTATTCCAATGTTGTTACTGTAGACATTTAAACTAAAGGAGAAATGACCAACTTCTAGTTGTTTCTTGACTTTTGGTTAAGTTCAGGAAAATTCTAATAAATTCAATCCGTTTCCTGATAGGAACACCATGAATGTTACTTATGACACCTAAATCCACCCTTTACATTAATCGTTCAAGTGCTGTACACTGATTCATGTATTTAGTGAATTAAGAAACACTGAAGAACCAGAGCTCAACAAACACACAGACAGACAGACAGTTCCTGCCCTCACGAGGTCACAGTCTAGATGAATCAGTTGGAGTTAATTACAGGCAAGGATGAGTTTCACAAAGGTGATGACACTTGAACTGACCTGAAACATGAAAGAGCAGAAACTGGCTTTGACAACGAGGAACAGGAGATAGGGTGTCTCGAGGACTGACTTACGTAGCATTTTCTAAGCAGCAACGCAGGGAAAACCCAACTTATGACGTATTTGAGTTATGGCCGACTGCAGTTAATGACCATTTTTTATTTTATTTTTTACTTAGCATCTTATTGTTAGTATTATGTACTATATATGATGTTGCAGTGTATAATTTGCTGATGTTATTATTATCTGTAAGTTTATATGTAATGTTTTCAACCCCCAAACACAATAACCAAAACCAAAAACCAAATGCACTGCCATCAAGTCAGATCCGACTCACAGCGATTCCTCCTTGGGTTTCCAAGGCAGTATCACTATGGAAGTAGATTGCCCAACCTTCCTCCTGAGGAGTACCTGGTGGGTTTGAACTGCCAGTCTTCTGGTTAGCAGCCAAATGCCTTAGGCACTACACCACCAGAGCTCCTGAAGACAGTAAAGACTGGATTTATAAAGATGCTAATAATAAAAGGCAATAATGATAAAACCTTAAAAAAAAAAGAGAGAGAGATATTCAACTTAAGTCAGAACAGACTTAAGAAGAAATCACTGGAATGGTATGGAACCCTGGGGTAAGTTGGAGATGACCTGGATTTAAGTATGTAGACTAGTTTTAGACTTAATTAAGAAGTAAATATTCTTTAAGAAGAATAGGAGTTAAGTTCTCTGATTGTCATATTCAATACAAATTAAGACATTTTATGAAAGAAGTATTAGCTTTATGAGCAATATGGTGTTAATAATACATTAAAGTTCCTTTTTAAGAACCTGTTCACACTTTTCTCCACACATTCTACTAACTCTGTATGTTGTCTTCTACTTCCTACTGGGTAATAAGAAACCCTGGTGTTGCGGTGGTTAAAGTGCCCAGTTGCTAATCAAAAGGTTGGTGGTTTGAATCGTGGGCAAAAGATGTATCAGTCTGTTTCTATAAATATCTACAGCTTTGAAAACCCTATGGGGCAGACCTATAGAGTCACTATGAGTCAGAATTGACTCAATGGCCTTGAGTTTGTTTGTTTTTCCACTTACTAGGTAACATATACAAAATTAAAGTAAGTGATCTTTCACCAAACTGTGCATATGATCATCAAAAATATTTAAAATGAGGAACATGGTGCATGATTAATTTAATCCCATAGGTTTAAACTCATTGGGGTTTGAGTCTTACTTCCTTAATAAAAATAACAATAAAAATGCCTTGACAAATACTTCTGTATATAGCTAAGACAAGTTAGTAAAATGCCAAATTGCTGGGCAAAGCCTATAAACCCTTAAAGTTTTTTTTTTTTTTTTTTTTTTTGATACAAGTTAACAAGTTTTGTTCTTGAAAGGTTGAAATACCAGTTTTGTAAATTCAACCTAACCTTTTATAAAAATAGTATCATCAAATGTATGATAAAAACAGTGTGAAAAATCCAAGGCAATGTATACCTAAATCTTATTTTATCATTTTTATAAGCTTAATTGATATATAATAGTAACTCAAATGTCTCAATTTGCACTTTTGATTGCTAATTATGCTATGACTTATTTATCATTTTGTTTTAGTGAGGGGACTTTGGTTCTTAAATTTACATATTCAAATCATTCTCTACATTCTAGATAACAGAGATACAGTTATTTTTGTTACCTGCATTTTATCTAATGTATTACTTTCCTCTTGCTATTAATTTCACAGGAGCTCTGGTAGGATAGTGCCTAAGGCACTTGACTGCTAACCAGAAGGCTGGTGGTTCAGACCCACCAGCCACTCCTCGGAAGGAAGGTTGGGCAATCCTACTTCCGTAGTGATACTGCCTCAGAAACCCAAGGAGGGGTCGCTATGAGTCAAGTCAAGTCAATGGCAGTGAATTTAGTTTGGGCTTTGCTTCCAGTGGGTGTGGTTTGGGCTTTGCTTCTGTGAAGACTGACAGCCTTGGAAACCCAAGGAGGGGTCACTATGAGTCAGGTCCGACTCAACGACACAAAACAACAACAACATTAATTTCACATTCCATAGTCTGTAAAAGAGTATTTGTACTAGTGTTTTATATTTCAACACATTTATCTTATCTTTTGGGAACACTGGTGGAATTCTTGCCTTTTTGGGAGTCTCAGCCTTGATTTCCAGCTGATGCCCCTCACGCATGGCCACCATCCACTGTCAGTGGAGATGACACGATGCTGGGCCGCTGAACAGGTGTCAGCAGAGCTTCCAAATGGTAAGACTAAGAAGACAGGCCTGGTGGTTCACTTTGGAAAATTACTCAGCGAAAACCCTACGGATCACAACATCCGTAACTGACCATGCGGCTGGTGCAGGACTGAACAATGCTTCCTTCCACTGTGTGTGGACGGGCTTCTAGGAGCTGGGGATGGGCAGACGGCAGCTAACCATAGCATCTTTGTGAGAGTCGTCAATTCCTCAATAGCAAAGAATTTACCTCCAGCTGTATCTGGAATAAATATCCTAAATTTCATAAACTCACTTTATATCCTATGTATGGCCCATGTAGAATTTAAAACCAAAAACCAAACTCACTGCCTTCAAGTTGGATCTGACTCACAGCGACCCCTCCTTGGGTTTCCGAGGTAGTATCACTATGGAAGTAGATTGCCCAACCTTCCTTCCGAGGAGTGGCTGGTGGGTTTGAACTGCCAGCCTTCTGGTTAGTAGTCTCTCATAAAAGCATGAATCTATTCATGTAATTTTTGTTCATTAAAATTCTAGTACTTGGAAAAAATTAAGTTTTTTAAAAAATTCCTTTTAGAACATAATAAATGTTCCTATAGAAAAGTTTTTTTTTTCCTTTGTTCCTCCCAAATATAATCAGTTCTTCAGATTGAACCAGTCTAAGTTTTGGTAAGTGTCTTTCTTTTGTTGATGTTATTTTTTGAAACCATATTTTCTTTCTACTATTCCGGCTTTTATTGTAATCATTGTACATTATTTAACTTTACTCTCAGGGTAACTTTTAATGACTACAGCATAGTTCACCTTTTCCTATGTATCGCAATTTGCTCAACCATTCTTTAGTCGTTGCTAGCTGTGGGTTTCTTCTTTGATAATAAATAACGCTGTGACGACCTTCCCACCTTTTTCGAGTCCCGTCCTTAAGCGTGTTTGCCAGGAATACCAGCACTAGATCCAAAGAACACTTTCTAGAAATCCCTCCCTGCCTAGCTGATTCTATCCCTAGCCTCTTCCCATCTCAGAACAGCCTCACATAAATCTCAACTGCTCAAACTGGAAACCTCTAAGTCAATGTTGACTGCTCTCTTTACCTCACCACCTCCAACAACATCCAATCCATTAGCAAATTCTGCCTTCAAATGACACCCCCAATCCACTGACCTCCTCGCCTTTATAACCTAGGCTATCCTACCAGTTGCTGCGTGTGGATCTTGATTCTTCGTGACCCCGTGTGTCAGAGTAGAACTGTGCTCCACAGGCCTTTCAGTGGCTGATGTGTCAGACACAGACCGCTAGGTCTGTCTCTGAGTGTCGTTGGGGTAGATTAGAACACCCAAATTTTCAGTGACTAGCCGAGTGTGTTGATTGCATGAACTCCCTCAGGACCTGCCACTACTACCCAACACCCTCCCAATGACCTTCATCTTGGCTTTGGAAATTCAGTGATTTCCTAATTTCACCTCCTCGCTTCCACTTTTGTGTTTGTAATCCGTTCTCTACACAGCAAAGTGTAATCAGTGACCTCACTCAGTACCGTGCTCCCCTTCACTCATCACCCTCTGGCCACAATGCACTTCTTTTTATTGGTCTGACAAGGTGAGCATATCCTTCCCTTATGGTTTTAGGGCCATCGCATCCCTCCAGTTACTTCCATTGTGCTGCCCTGGATTTTTAATTAGAAGGACACACGTAAGTCATTTCATTAGAGTCATTTTGAACCTATCAGTAAATGCTAGCATTTTCCCTCTCTCTTCTCTCTACAAATGTGTATGAAGGCCTGTGAATCAGGCAGTGTCCTACGGGGTACCTGCTCTCATGCAAATCCCAATGTCATTACCTTACCTTTCAATAGTTTGTATTTACAGCAAACACTTCATGGAAGAAGGGACAATGCTACAGCTAAGAGTAAAAAGAACCCAGCTCTAATGCTGTCTCCTGGGGACAGGCAGGGAAGAAACATGCTCTGCAGCATGAAAGTTCATGAGCAAAGATGGTGTTACTTACAACATATTTTCACTTCGTCCCTCCCTAGTTACGTATGGAATTGTTTTCGTTCATAACAGCCGTCATCAGCATCTTCATCCCGGACTAAAGGACAGGAAGCCTACATGTTCGTTCCTGTTTTTCACCGCTGAGCATCTAATGTTAGCTCTTAATTTTCAATCTTTAATCATTGTAAATATTTAATCACATTAAGAAAGAAACCTTCCATATCTAACTTCTATAATTTTAGTCAAGATTAGAGGCTAAATTTGATAACAAGCCTTAGTAGGTACTGAAATGATACCACTGACTGCAGGGACCACCTTACTATCTAATTGTTAAAAAATAATCTTTGTATTTCTACGTGCACATTGTAATACTGATGTGTTTCTTTCGTACATTAAAAGGTGTGTTTTCAATGAACGATGTCTACAGTCCAATAATGTAAATCTACTTTTATTTCTAATTTTATTTTATTGTGTTCTGAGAGAATAATGTACAATTTGTGCCTTTTTAAATACTTACCATGTGTATTTTTATCTTCCAGCACACACTCAATTTCTCTAGTACATACAACTTTTTTGAGTGAGTGATTTTTACCTGAAAAAAAATCTATTCGTTTGTAATCTTAAATGCTAAGCAACTCTACTACACTACATTGCTTTAATCTATCATTTTTGCTCATTCTTTATTTTTAAAATTGTATCATAATCTGATTTTTTAAAAAAAGAAGCCTGAGGTACATAATTATGTATTTCTATTTCTTTTTGTACAATTGGCAAAACGAACAAACTCTAAGTCCTTCATTGTAATTTCATTATTTTAATTATTTTGTTGTTAATAATGTTTCAATCTTCTGAAATAAAATATACTTTATCTGATACTATGATAATAACTTCTGTATCAAACAGACACAGGAGACTTGAGACCAGTGGTTAACTTTCTTCTCACCTTAAATATCTGAGGGGCACAAAGGCAGTATGGTCAAACAGTTAAGCCTAAATCTGAAAAGCTCAGGGATGCCATCAATTCCGAGTTGTGTGACCTTAACCTCTCTGTGTCCCATTTCCTTATCTACAAAAATAATGATGACAATCTCGTGTTGTTGCAAAGGTTAGATGCCACTAAAGCACATAAAGGGAGCTCTGACAGCACAGAAAAGGCTTAACAAGATACCTCATGTATATCTGCCTACTACATAATAATGATCATTAGAACAGCACCCAGTTCCACAACATGTTAACAGTGATTAACTACCGCCACAATTCTTAACGGAAACTTCCTAGGGGGTACTGAGGCGGTACCCCTACATGGTTTCATAATCTCCCGAAGAAAATTTTTTTTATAGCATCCTATGAAAAACAGACAGCCAGTGCTGAGTGGACTCTAACTCACGGCGACCTTAGGACAACACAGCAAACACTGCCTGTTCTGCATCATTCCCACAATCGCCAGCATGACAAGGTCCATCCTGGTGATCCGTGAGCTCACCGAGGGCCTCGCGCACTCCCACTAGCTCTCTGCTTCACCCGACACGACATCCTCCTTGAGTGAATGGTCCCTCCTGATGATGTGTCCAGAGGAAGGGGGTCAGACGGTGCTGTTACGGTCTACAAGGTCTTCACTGGCTGATTTCAGAACTAGCTCTCCAGGCCCTTCCTCCCCATCTGGCTGAGGCTGGAAGGGCTGTTGAAGCCTGACCACCGTGGGGAACTGTGCTGGTGTTCCAAATAGTGGCAGCATAGCTTCCAGCATCACCGAAACACAGTGCAGCAGCCACACGGACAGACAGGTGGGCTGGACCAGCCAAGGAGATGTCCCTAAGTGCTTTTCATCACTCCCTAACATTTACTCTATGCATGTCTTTTGCTTTTAAGCATGAGTTTTACAGACTAAAAAACCATTTATTATTGTTGTTGTTGTTACGTGCCATTGAGTCGGACCTGACTCATAGCGACCCTCCTTGGATTTCTGAGGCAGTATCACTATGGAAGTAGATTGCCCAACCTTCCTTCCGAGAAGTGGCTGATGGGTTTGAACCGCCAGCCTTCTGGTTAGCAGTCAAGTGCCTTAGGCACTATGTTACCAGAGCTCCCCCATTTATTATTAGCAAGTTTTTAAATAAGTAAAGTTAACAAAAATATACATTCTTGTAGAAAATTAAAACAAAAAGAAAAGTATTAAAAAGTAAGTAAAATTTACCTAAAATCTCACTTGTAAAGTGAGTTAAATCACTGCAAACATCTTGTTGGCCATAATTCCCAATTTCTTTAAATCTGTATTATTTACATTTACTATAAATGTCCCATAGAGGCTCTGTAGATGCCTGTTTTTGTTCCCTCACCAGTGGTCCTGTGTGACTGTGCCAGCTTTAATAGCTGGGTAGCACTGTTGAAATTACCGTATTTTATTTAAACAATCTTCTAACATGGCTGTTTATATTATTTCTGGATCAGAATGACAATGGCTGCTGTTTTGGGATAGACGTTTTTCATGCTTGGAAGTTTCCTTTTCTTCTTATTTGATTATGAATTTCAATCAGAAATGAATAATGGAATTTGTCATATACTGAATTTTGGCAAAGTTTGACTTTACAATGATTGAGCAGGAAACAGTATTATTCTCTTAAAATAAAAAAAAACCTCACTGCTGTTGAGCCGGTCCCAACTCACAGTGACCCCTCCTTGGATTTCCGAGGCAGTATCACTACGGAAGTAGATTGCCCAACCTTCCTTCCGAGGAGTGGCTGGTGGGTTTGAACCGCCAGCCTTCTGGTTAGCAGTCAGATGCATTAGGTACTCAGACCTATTAAAATGGTGCATTCTCTTTGAAGGCTGCCAAACAGTGAATCATCCTCACATACCTGAAATGATCCTCACTTACAGCAAAGTATTCTTTTCGTGTCTCCCCCATTCTATCTGCTGATACTTTATTTAAGGCACATGTGTAAAAATCAGCATGTGATAGTGATATAGGGTTGTACGTGTTACGTCCATCAGTTTTTTGTGTTGGTGTCATGCTGTGCTCCTAGGGAATACTGAGGAAGCTTTCTTTTGTACTATGCTAGGACAGTTTATACAATGTAGGATTATCTCCTGCTTGAGAGTTTGCAGGAATACAACTGCAAAGCCACTCTCATTTGTTACATTTTTTTAGAGGTTGCCATGCAACAACTGATTTAACTTTTCCATAGTTGGTGATCTATTTAATTTCTCTCCCCCTTGTAGAGCCCATTACGGTAATGTGTACTTTTAAAATGTCTATTTAATTCAGGGTTTTGTAGAACACGGAATAGTTCCACAACAACTAAAGAAGTTGAAATCGTTGTCAAAACTCATCCATCCCTACTGCACTGTGCCCGAATCAGAGAATTTTACAGGCACCTTTTTACCAACCATTCAGGGAACACATAGTTCCTCTATTACACAAGCCAGTCCAGACCCCTGAAGTCATTTTCTGAGGCCAATATAATCAGAACGGAACAGGACAGAGGCAGTACATAAACAGGAGATCATGGACCAGTCTCACTGGGGAGCACAGATGGAATAAAGTGTTCACAAACAGAATCCAATCGTGACTGGGAAAAAAAATTATGGCTAAGTAGGGTTGACTCCACGAACTAACGTTAAAAACAAATGAAGAATGATAAATCACTGCCGTCGAGTTGCATCTGACTCATAGTGACCCCTCCTTGGGTTTCCGAGGCAGTATCACTATGGAAGTAGATTGCCCAACCTTCCTTCTGAGGTGGCTGGTGGGTTTGAACTGCCAGCCTTCTGGTTAGCAGTCAAATGCCTTAGGCACTATGCCACCAGAGCTCCTTATAAATGGATAGCTTACCATATTGATATATTAAAGGAAATAACTAGGTGGTCACCTCAGAAGATGCAGGAAAGCATTTAATGAAATCCATTCCTGATTAAAAACAAAGTGGACACAGAAGTGAACATCTTCAACCTGATAAAAGGAACCCACCCAAACCACAGAGCAAACATCATCCATAATGGTGAAGTCTGAGAATGCTCACTGAAGACAAGTTATAGTCACCTCTGTCATTCGCCTCTGTACTAATGACAGGCCCTAGGCATCATCATCTGACAAGAAAAACTGCAATTCTATGGATCCCACACTTCTAGATTCCTTTTTCAATTTTGATATTTGTGACATTGGGACGTGCTGTAGAATCTCTGAGGTGTGACAGACAGCTGAAGTGGCAGCATGTTTGCCTTCTTAAAGACACCTAAAATAGTGGTGTAACTTTCAGTTTTCCAGTCTTTGTAGTAGTAAAAGATAAAACACAATGAGTTACGAATAGATTTTGAGTGCACCAATCTCACGGGTGGGAGGGCTCTGAGGAATGCTGAGAGCAGTGTGTGATGTACTCTTTGGAGGGGTCACTCGATTGCTATGCAGGTCTCAGTTCACGCAGACACAATATAACAGGCGGAGAACACTGGCTGGAGTTCTTGCAGTAATTCTTGCAGTAATCCAGGTGGCCTGGATGACAGCAGGAGTAATAGCAACAACGAAAAGTAAAGCCACGAGACAATAAATAACTGACATCCAAAAATCCAGCTGCAGTCATGGCTGGCCGGGACTTCAAAGACAGCAGCAGTGCATTCTGGACTCTCCTGTCAGCTGGCACCTGACTTACTGATCCCTGGAGACTGAGCAAGGAGAACTGCAGGATCCTTGCTGGCTTCGCCCTTCCCTTCAGTTTCTTCCCACGAGCCCCTTCTCCCTAACCTACAGTTTACTTTTGTTTAGGAAAAGACACTGGGGCCAGTCACCAACTGTGCTATGTTCAAATCTGAGCTGCAGCAGGGTCGTACTGTAGTTGGATCTGGGATATGTTTTGAAGGCTAAGCTGATAAGAATCCATTTATTCATTGAATGAGTATTGACTGTCCATCTAATATGTGCTCTGTGCTATTCTGGGTGGTGAAGAAACAAGAGTAGACATGATGGATCAAGCTCCTGGTCTATGATACTTACCCTCCTAGGGTCAAAGATGACGGACGAGAAGGGAAATGCACTTACCAACACTTACTATGACCAGACACCATGCTAAGGCTTTGGCTGAATCTCCACCAAAAAGAACAAAGTACAGGTCTGGCTCTGTCTCAGAGATGGGAAAAGGAGCGCTAAGGGAGGCTGACCTCTTCGCAAGGACACTACGATTCAAACCAACCGCAGGTCCACTCGGGGAGGGACTTAGCGTTCCCTTCTTCAGCTCATGCTGACAGAAAACGATTATTCAGGAATAAATAACCTAGGGCCCATTGCTTCCTACCATATGTGGCCCTTTCTATCTTTTCTTCCTAATTTCTCCTTTTGTTATTCTTCACTTCTCCTTACCTTTCAGCTACTCATTTTAATTTTTAGATTTCTTTTCCCCTCCTCTTCACCACAGAAGCCCAGACATTTGGTTTTAACAGTTGGTGTTAATCAGAGGGACAAAATAAGAGAACACTGACTAAAAGCAGATTGGGACCAAAGGATGAGTATCCTGAATTCCAAATTTTTGACTCCACCTTCTAAGG
This sequence comes from Orycteropus afer afer, assembly GCF_000298275.1. Classification (NCBI taxonomy): domain Eukaryota; kingdom Metazoa; phylum Chordata; class Mammalia; order Tubulidentata; family Orycteropodidae; genus Orycteropus; species Orycteropus afer. The sequence goes on along the minus strand of NW_006921679.1, from coordinate 10,293,416 downwards.
ATTACAGCTGTGTGACAATAAAATACTCCATTCTAACAGGACAAAATAAAGCCAATGCTGGAAATGTCCAAGCAGGGACAGAATTACTATCTGTGGCAGTACTGCCAAGAAGTATTATACCCTGTAAGAAACCAAAATGGTTACTTCCAAGATACCTTCCGACCAACTTTAAGCTTTTATGATTCTATGATGTAAGTGGGTGGGTGGGTGGTGGGTCTTTATTTCAAATGGTATAAAATGTTTATGTAAATAGATCTTGAGACAAACGAATTAAAAATTGGCAATCTACTTCCACCTCTCATTTCTTTATGAAACACACATTTGAAACTGAACTAAACTGAACTACAGGCATATCTGTGATCTGAAAAGACTAGAAATTTAGAGCTGAAACTAATCTTAGAAATTCAGACATCCATTTTAGACCAGAGTTGGAAATCCTCAGAACATATACCTACTTAACAACAACAAAAACAGACTCACTGCCATCGAGTTGATTTTGACTCATGTTGTTGTTATGTGCCGTCGAGTTGGCCCCGACTCATAGCGACCCCTCCTTGGGTTTCCAAGGCGGTATCACTATGGAAGTAGGATTGCCCAACCTTCCTTCCAAGGAGTGGCTGGTGGGTTTGAACTGCCAGCCTTCTGGTTAGCAGTCAAAGGCCTTAGGCACTACGCTACCAGAGCTCCTTTTGACTCATAGAGACCCCTATTAGGTTTCCGAGGCTGTAAATCATTACAGAAGTAGATTGCCCCATCTTCCTTCCGTGGAGCGGCTGGTGGGTTTGAACCGCCAACCTTCTGGTTAGCAGTCAAATGCCTTAGGCACTGTACCACCAGAGCTCCATTACATACTTACTTAAGAGTATGATATTTATGGAAGGATATAAATCTGAAGGCAAATTACTAAATACAGCCATGTGCCATATAAAGTCTGTTCAGGCAACATCCAACCCTATGTATGCCCATGGTCTCATAAGGTTACAATGAAAAACACCAAACCAAATTCTCTGCCATCAAGTTGATTCTGACTCACGAGACCCCAACTGGGTTTCTGAAGGTGGAAAACTTTATGGAAGTAGATTGCCTGATCTTTCTTCTGAGGAATAGCTGGTGGGCTTGAACTGCTAACATTCTGGTAAGCAGCCAAATGCCTTACCCACTACACCACCAGAGCTCCCATAAGGTTGTGATAGAGCTCAGAAATCCCAATCAGAGAATGGGAAGTGGTGACAACTTTCTACACACAACAAGTGTCTTGTGTCTCTTGTATACAAAGCAATATATAACCTATAATACATGTCTTGATAGTTATAATAAATATTTATGCATGTATTATACTGTCTTTTCCAGTAAAAAAGTTGATCTTGTAAGAGTGTATGCTTTGACTTATAGGCAGCAGTATCCAATATCCTGTATCACACGTCTCTGGAGTGCTGTAAATTATCTCTTTGCTTAATTTTCTTACGAAACCATTACTGTGAAGTGCGCCATGGCTCCCAGATGCAGCAAAAGCAGTGCTAGTGATAGCAGCAGTAAGAGGCAAAGGCGCAGCATCGATGTGGATGCAAAACAAGAGGTCATTAAACAGCATGAAGGTGGAAAATCGGTGAAGCTACTTCTCGCGATTTAGGTGTATCGCGCTCAACAATCCTAAGGATGGTGAAAAACAAAGAAAAAATTCTCTGAGCTATAAAAAAAAGATTGGCTCCTGCGGTGTAGTAAATTACTTTGTATGGCTTTTCTACCGGTAAGTCTTTGTAAACTCCAAGGTGGGAATTGCTATTAGCAACTGAGGAGATTCTGATTTTAAAGTCGCCCACCTGGGTTATTTCTGTTGGGCGTGGCACAATACAATGTTCTGGAAGGTTCCCACTCTCTCTCACATGCTTAGAGTTCGTATGCTGTGATTGGCTAGTTTGAC
>NW_006921679.1:10290303-10291085 GCF_000298275.1 Orycteropus afer afer | reverse complement strand
GGTTGGTGAAAGGGCCGGAGGGAGGCAGCATGTCTGGCCTTGCAGTAATAGGCCTTGGGTTATTGCTGGTAATCCTGTCTTCCTCTTGTGGGATTAGAGAAGGTCAGAACATGTGGCCTCCTTGCCGTTTTTGCAGCTCCACTGAAAGCTACAATGCTGACAAAAATGCCAGAGAGGCCTCTATCAGATATGGAGAAATTGCCAATGACATGGATGAAGGACCGAACACCAAAGCAAATCCCTCTCAGCACACTGAATGATGGCTGCCAAGGCACAAAGCTTGCTCAAGATGCATAAAGAAAAAGCAAGACCAGACTATGACAGATGTTCACACAATGTCCAAATCACTTAATGTCTATTTCACAGACTGCATCATGGACACTAAGTAGCACATGACTGTAATAAAAAATGGACACAGGTAAGTATAAGAAAAGATACTGCATAAAGAGAAAGTAAAATCTTCTTGTACTGGGAGGAGGAGAGTTTAATAAAGTAACCAAATTTCAGTAGGAGCTCTGGTAGCCTAGTGCCTAAAGCACTTGACTGCTAACCAGAAGGCTGGCAGTTCAAATCCGCTAGCCACTCCTCAGAAGGAAAGCTGGGCAATCTACTTCCATGGTGATACTGCCTCAGGAACCCAGTCGGGTCTGACTCGATGGCACATAACAATAACAAGGATTTAGTAACTGTTGCTAATTTAATATCAAATAATATTTAGGAGCTCTGGTAGCATAGTGGCTAAGGCACTTGACTGCTAACCAGAAGGCTGGCGGTTCAAACCC
>NW_006921679.1:10287181-10289314 GCF_000298275.1 Orycteropus afer afer | reverse complement strand
AGGCACTAATGACTTGAAGCAGATTTTGGTAATTTCTTTTGAGATGAAAAAATTTTTATCTAATATAGTCTATCTTTAAAGATTAAATAACTGGCAAATCTTCAGACATCTAGAAAATAATATAACACCATGCCTGACTCTATTACTAGAAAGTTATATACTCACTACCATCAACTCGATTCCAACTCACAGTGACCCCCGTGGGGATTCCAAGGCTGTAAATCTTTAGAGAAGCAGATTGCCTCATCATTCTTCCATGGAGCAGCTGGTGGGTTTGAACCACTGACCTTTTGGTTAGCAGCCAAATGCCTTAACCACTACACCACCAGAGCTCCTTAGAAAGTTATATAGGAATATTAGTTTTTTACATGCTTTGTCATAGTGTAATTCAAACAACTGTGAAATCTTCCTTGGAAAAGAACATTTCTTAGAATTCTAGCTAGATAGTATATTTGTCTTTGCTAATGTGAAAGTTTAATGGCCAAAGGAAAACAATTATGGTCCATCATTAATCCCATACTAAACAAGATTACAGCTTCATAAGATTAAAAAAACATCAACGTTTTCTCAATAATGGCAGCAGATGAGGTATGGATTTGGTGATTTCTCATCTCCAAGTATATGAATCAAAAGCATGAATCCACATGGCTCTGTATGACAGTAGCTTTGTTTATAAAATGGGGGACAACACTTACGTAAATTACATAATAATGTATCACATCAATTTAATTAAACATGTAAGAAAGACGTATCTGACTTACAAAGCAAGTAAATCTTCAACCCCTAGTCAATTTGCAGGCTTGCTCAAAAACATAATCTAAAGGAACTATTTTTAAAAACTCTTGATATGAGTATCTAGAATAACCGTGTTTGACTGGTGAGATGTTTCACTAAGAAGACCGTGGCCTTGTGCTGATGCAGTGTCTAAGACGACACGTTCAAGTCCTCGGGAAAAGCAGAATGGAAATCACATGCAAACAAAATAATACAGTTTTATGATCAACTTGTAACCTGCCCATACAAACGTGTGGTACTTACAGTTGTGCCACGTAGTAAAATTAAGTGGGGCAATTTTCATTATTTACAAATAATAGAATCTAGTCCATTGTGCATGTTCAATATCAGTATCAAAATTAAGCAAATGTAGCATTTTTCAAGAAATCTAAAGGAAAACATTTAAACACTTTCAAACAATAAAACTGCTCAATTAGTCATTTAACTAAATATTCCCTAGAATAAGCACAATATTCATGGTAACTGAAATTAATGCAAACCTCAATGAGGTTTGTTACCAAAACCATAGTTACCAAACCATAGTTGTCTGGGTTCTCTAGTTACCAAAACCATAGTTGTCTGGGTTCTCTAGTACCGCTCTAACAGAAAATACCACAAGTGGATTGTTTTAACAAACAGGAATTTATTCTCTTACAATTTAGAAGGCTAGAAGTCCAAGTTCAAACTGCCAGCTCTAGGTGAAGGCCCCTTGACCTTGGGCTTCAACTCTGCCTCTTGCTTCTTGCCCACTGAAGCCAGAAGCTTTTTTCCTTTTCTTTTTTTAACTCAGCTGCTGGCTGCTGAGGCTAACAAACCCAAGGTCAACAACAACAACAACAAAGGCACAGTTCCAATGTTACCAAACAATAGGCACTGGTTTAAGTCCAAGAACAGTTTCAAGGTCAGCAGACAACACGGTCAGTTGTGAATGAAGGCTCAGCTACATGCAGGGTCCAAGGATGCCAAAAAGCTGCAGAGACCTTTCTCAATGCTTCTTCTTACACACTGGAAGGAGATCACATGCCTAAGGCAGCCACTCAGCTACTCACAGCAGATTCCACCAAAGAGCTGATTACCAGTCTCATCACAGGGAATAACTACATCCAGCTGCCTAGCCATGCAAAACCAGGTCTAGCCCATTGACACACAACTTAACTACCACAATAGTCTAGTCTCAAGCCTCAGTTTTATGAACAGTCTTCATTTTTACTGTTGTTGTTGTTGTTATGTGCCATCGAGTCGAACCCGACTCATAGCGACCCGTCCTTGGGTTTCTGAGGCAGTATCACTACAGAAGTAGATTGCCCAACCTTCCTTCTGAGGAGTGGCTGGTGGGTTTGAACCACCAGCCTTCTGGTT
>NW_006921679.1:10285020-10285666 GCF_000298275.1 Orycteropus afer afer | reverse complement strand
GACAGCAGAATACCAGCTCTGTTCACCAGCATGTACCAAAACAAAATAAAGTCAGGGGAAAAAAAAATCTGGGCAAATGACACCAACGTACAATCACCAATTAAATATAAATATAATGACATTACAATGTCTCAGAAACAAATGACAATCCCAGTTCACAATACAAACAAATATAAGGTAGTACAAACATAGGACCAGAATGCAGAGACAGAAACCTCCCTGAGGAAGAAGTGACACTGGAAACAATAAGGAATTCAAAAGAACCATATTTAGGTACATTCAACATATTGGGAGTCAGATCAAGGAAAACACTGACAAAATCAAGTATACATTGACAAAATTAAGGAAATTAACACTCAGACAAAATTGTAGAAGAATTTGGGAAAACAATTCAAGAAGAGACTGACAAAATAAGTGAAAATTAGAAACCATACAAAAAGAGCAAATAGGAACTAAGACGATTAATACTAAGATTTCAGAAATATATAAAAAATTTTAAAAAGCAAAGGAGTAGAATTGAACCAATGGAAGAAAGAATTAGCAAGACTGAAGACAAATCTCTCGATACTAATTTGTTAAGGGAACAATCAGAAAAAAGAACAAAAGAATAACAAATGAAGAAAGCATAAGATTTATGGGACACTAT
>NW_006921679.1:10270210-10274069 GCF_000298275.1 Orycteropus afer afer | reverse complement strand
GGTTGGAGAAAGGGCTGGAGGGAGGCAGCATGTCTGTCCTGGCAGGAATAGGCCTTGGGTTACTGCTGGTAATCCTGTCTTCCTCTTGTGGGATTAGAGCAGGTGAGAACGTGTGGCCTCTTTGCCGTTTTTGCACCCGCTGTCACCACTTCTGTTCAATATCATACTGGAAGTCCTAGTGGCGTCATAAGGCAAGAAAGAGAAATAAAAGGCATTCAAATCAGCAAAGAAGACGTGAAACTATCTCCATTTGCAGATGATATGGTCCTACACATAGAAAAACCAAGAGACTCAGCAAGAAAACTACTGGAACAAATCGAAAGATTTAACAAAATGGCAGGATACAGGATCAACATACAAAAATCAGTTAGCTTCCTCTACATCAATAAAGGGATCTCTGAAAAGGACACAGGAAAAAAATACCATTTACAATAGGTACCAAAAAGATAAAATACTTAGGAGCAAATCTTACTAGGGACACTGAAGATCTATTTTAAAAACAAACAAACAAACAAAAAAAAACCCTACAAAATACTACTAACAAGAAACTGTAAGAGATCTACATAAATGGAATATACTGTGCACATGATAGGAAGACTGAACAGTATGAAAATGTCAATAATACCCAAACTAATCTATAGATTCAATGTAATCTTGATCCAGATTCCATCTACATTCTTTAAGGACATAGAAGAAACAATCACTAATTTTATATAGGAGCTCTGGTAGCATAGTGCCTAAGGCACTTGACTGCTAACCAGAAGGCTGGCGGTTCAAACCCACCAGCGGCTCCTCGGAAGGAAGGTTGGGCAATCCTACTTCCGTAGTGATACTGCCTCGGAAACCCAAGGAGGGGTCGCTATGAGTCGGGGCCGACTTGACAGCACATAACAACAACAACAAAACCAATTTTATATGGAAAAGAAAGGGACCTCAGAGAGGCAAAGCACTACTCCAGAAAAACGAAGTGAGAGTTCTCACACTCCCTCATCTCAAAATCTACTATATAGCCACAGTCATCAAAACAGCCTGGCACTGGTACAATGACAGACACATAGACCGGTGGAACAGAACTGAGAATCCAGAAACAGATCCATCCATTATGGACAGCTGATCTCTGACAAAGGGCTAAAACCCACTGAATAGGAAAGAGACAGTCTCTTTAACAAATGGTGCTGGCAAAACTGGATTTCGATTTGTAGAAAAATGAAACACAGAGTCACACCTGCTAAAAGGACATGGGAACGGTATCTGACCTCTTTTGACCTTACAGGAGGGGCAGAAAATCGCCATCAGCAGCATCTGCCCGTGGGTGATTCCTATGAGGTCAGACACGCCTGCACTCTCCAAACTTTTACCAATTGACACCAACAGACCCTCCCGTGGCAAACTCTACTTCTCTTCTGAGTTTGGTAATTCATTGCAAAGGGCACAGAGAACTCACAGCCAATATTCAGAGTTATGGGATTTATTAGAGACGTAACTGGTTACATACAGTTCAAGCTCAGGAATACTCAGGATACAATTTTTCAATCAGAACAGCATCCTGTCAGCCATGCCCTCTGGCATGCCTCTCTTTGGCCCTTGGTCTCCTGGCCTGGCCTGCACCTTGCTCAGGCAAGTGGCACAAAACTCTTAGCTCTGGAAACAGATGCACCCTAGTCCGCCAACAAGCCCCCTGCCCAAAGGCATTCAGCTTTTTCTTGCCACGGGCCGGCAAGCCTTCCGCTCCATCTCACGGGCCGGCAAGCCTTCTGCTCCATCTCATGCCAGTTTCTTGATTCTGCTGCCTCTGCTGCTGCCATCTCACTGATAAGGAGGCCCAGCACAGGGATCTCAGGTCCAAGGACATGCTCCACGCCTGGCTCCTGCTTCTGTCTTGATAGTAATGAGATCTCCCTGACCGCCTCTGAGATGGCTCATTCTAAGTCACTGACCAAAACTGGCCAATCCTCTTGTTTGGGTTCCATACACTTCATTTGCACAGCCACTCCTGGGAGGGAAGTTTGGGCAATCTACTTCCGTAGTGATACTGCCTCAGAAACCCAAGGAGGGGTCGCTATGAGTCGGGTCTGACTTGACAGCACATAACAATGACGACAACCCCACAAGGGTGTCATGTACCTTATTTACACTATTAGCAAGCTATCCAATCGCCTTGGTGGGCTCGACAGCTCACATTTACATTGTCCCACTTGGTCATCTGGTGGAAGTCACAAACAACATGGCTAAAAGAGCCATGCCATGCAATTTACCACACTGCAATATCATACCATACACAAAAACTAATTTAAGATGGATGATAGACCTAAACATAAAACCTAAAATTATAAAGTTCATCAAAGAAAAACTAGGGGCAAATGTAGGGGCCCTAATTTTTGGCATAAATAGACTATCAAACAGTCAAAAATGTACAAATAGCAGAGGATAAACTAGATATTTGGGACCTTCTAAAAATTAAATTCTTATGAACATCAAAAGACTTCTCTAAAAGTAAAAAGAGAACCTATAGATCAGGAAAAAATATTTGGCAACAACATATCTGACAAGGGACTTATTTCTAAAATTTATAGAAAACATCAATATCTCAATATCAAAAAAACAAACAATCCAATTAAAAATGGGCAGAAGACATGAACAGACATTTCACCAAAGAAGAGATTCAGGCAGCCAACAAAAACAAGAAGTGCTCACTATCATTAGCCATTAGAAAGATGCAAATCAAAACAACAGTGACATATAATCTCATCCCCACAATAATACCGAAGTTCAACAAGACAGAAAGCAGCAAATGCAGGTGAGGGTGTGCAGAGACTGGAACTCTCACACCCTGTTGATGGACTTCAAATGGTGCAACCACTGTGGAAGATGGTATGGTGCTTCCTTAAAAAGTTGGGAATAGAAATACCATTTCATCCAGTAATCTTACTACTAGGTATACATCCTAAAGAAATAAGAGCCTGGACAGAAATATGCACACCCACACTCATCGCAGCACTGTTCATAATAGCAAAGAGACGGAAGCAATGCAAATGCCCATCAATGGATGAATGGATAACCAAACTGTGGTGCATACACACAATGGAATACTATGCAGCAGTAAAGAATAAGGAAGAATCCACGAAATACCTTATAATGTGGATGACTTGGAGGACATTATGCTGAATGAAATGAGTCAATTACAGAAGGACTAATATGTAAGTTCACTATTTTAAAACATCAAGGAAAGGTTTACACATGGAAGGAACCTTTATTGTTTGGTTACCAGTGATGTGAAGGGAAGGGAGGGAGAATTGCTAAATAGGTAAGAGATACATATTGATGCGGGTGAAGGGAAAGGCAACAGAGCAAAACTGAGTGACCAGCACAAAATCACTGAGGAAAAGGAAGACACAGAGAGGTGCACAAGAAGTACAGACAACAAAGATAAATGCTATTACATACACAATACTGCATTATGAATAATAGAAAACATCAGTCTATGGGTGGAGACATAGGTAGGCAGGCAAGACGATTAGGTACGGGTGGGCAAATGTGACTATACCCATGACCATATATAGGTTTGGCAGATGATATTTCTGCGTAAGTATTTGTACGTATTATAAAAATGTCCATATATGTAATAGAAACCCATCAGCCATGCCTCAGAAGGAAGACTGGACAATCTACTTCCATAGAGATACAGCCCCAGAAACCCAAAGATGGGTTGCTATGAGTTAAAAAAGACTCGACGGCAGTGAGTTTTTTTTTTTAACACGGGGCGAAATTATGATAACTTCTTAGCCACAACCAGACACCTTGAGGGAGTGAGTTGCTGGGCCTGAAGGCTCAGGACAATGATTGAGGGCGGGGGAGAGCG
>NW_006921679.1:10263013-10269289 GCF_000298275.1 Orycteropus afer afer | reverse complement strand
TGGATGAAGTGCAGTTGGAATGCTCCTTGGAAGTGAGAATAGGTAGACTTTGCCTGACCTACTTTGGTCATGTTGTCAGAAGGGACCATTCCCTGGAGCAAGATATCATGCTTGTAAAGTGGAGGGTCAATGAAAGAGGGAAAAGGACCTCAATGAGATGGATTGACACAGTGGCTGCAATGATGGGCTCAGGTATAGCAGGGACTGTGAGGCTGGCATAGGACCAGGCAGTATTTCGTTCTGTTGTACATAAAGTCACTATGAGTCGGAGCCGACTCTACGGCACCTAACAACAACATCAATTTAGAGAAGCTTACATAAATGTGTAAGTTATAATTTATAATTTGGGGCTATGTATTCTAAAGACTTGACTAACTCCCCCCCCACCCCAATGTTCTCTTTTTTCTGTCACATCAAATACCTTAAGGACAGTTTGGGAAATATTAGTCCAGTGCACTGGCTTTCAAGCCTTTTTCACCACAATCCACAGGGAGAAAAAAAGAATTTACTATTGAGCTCACTGCCATTGAATCAATCCTATCTCCTAGAGACCTTAAAGGACACAGTAGGACTGCCCCCACAGGGTTTTCTAGGCTATAAATCTCCACAGAACCAGACTGCTACACCTTTCTCCGCAGAGCGGCTGGTGAGTTTAAACAGAAGACCTTCTGGTTAACAGCCAAGTGTTTTAAGCACTGTGCCACACCAGGGCGCTTTCATTTACTACGACATGACAATATTCACATGGAAACAAATATAACTGAAACAAAAGTTTCATGACACAGTAACGGCTCTTAATACATATGACGCACTCTGACACATCTTCTATTTCATTTTTTTAAAAAGAAAAAAGCTGTCATGCTGTGATTTCCTGAACCACTGACCAGCAACTCAAAAACCACGATCTTGAGGGAAAATCCTTGAGTTGAGTATTCCAGCTTTGCTACAATTCTCCAAGTCACCACAATCAAGTCAGGTGAACTCTTTGCCTGTCAGTTTCCCCACTTAGTAGTGATAGAGTTGAACAAAAGGTAGGAAGAATACACCTCAAAACAATGTCATTTAACTAGGAGCAAACATTTGCGCTAGTAAGCAAAATGAGTAAGGCCAGCAATTTTTCACTCTGCCACTCACATGAAAAGAATCAGATCAAAGGGCCCAATAATTCATCTAGCATTGATACAGAATAAGATGCCTTGAGAAACTGGGCCCTAAGAAACTGTGCTTGAAGTCGATGCTCACCAGAGATTTTGATCTTATTTAATGGTTGCTAGGAAACCAACTCAACTCATCCTTCCCCAAGGCCAGCAGCAGGAGTATCAGATTTAAAAAATATATATATATATATATATATATATATAAATAAATAAAGTCAGATTAAAGCGTTGAAAGAGCACCAGCATTTTTTTACATAAGTTTATGCTGTGGCTCACCAGGCTATTTTGCATCAAATACTCCTAAGGGAGTACGTCCCTGTGGGGTACTCCCACAGGAAATCTCTGTCGGGTTTCATCTCCTAGGAAATTTTTCTGTTGTATGCCATCGGGTTGGTTCTGACTCACAGTGACCTGACAGGACAGAGTAGAAGTGCCCCATAGGGGCACTTGACAAGGCTGTCAATCTTCACAGAAGCAAAGCTCAAACCAAACTCACTGCTGTAGAGTCGATTCTGACTCACAGCGCCCCTAGAGGACAGAGTGGAACTGCCCCACAGGGTTTCCCAGGCTGTCAATCTTCACAGAAGCAAAGCCCAAACCACACCCACTGCCGTGGAGTCCATTCTGACTCACAGTGCCCCTAGAGGACAGAGTGGAACTGCACCAGAGGGTTTCCAAGGCTATCAGTCTTTATAGGAGCATATATCATCAAGTCACTTTATAGGAGCATATATCATGAAGCCACTGGTGAGTTTGAACCGCTGACTTTCCAGTTAGCGGCCAAGTGCTTAACCATTCACTATGGCATAAAAAACCATTCAGAACTGGTTTAGGACAGGGTGACCAACCAGCAGATGGCTGCAACTTCCAAAACACTCCAAATGATATATAAATATGCAACTTGACAGAAAAAAACTATGATGAAAAATTATATATTACAGTATATCTCATTTCACATTATATACTATTCAGTATAACAGGACTAGAATATAGTCATATTTACCTGCTAGTTTCTAAGTAACTACCACTATTATCAAACTATTAGGGTAATGATAAAAAAATGGACATTTAGATATCAGATTTTTGTTTTAAGTGAAACACCTCAATGACCATATGAGAAGCTGACAAAATTAATAGCCAATAAGCCAGTCAGGTAACAATTCCTCTCCTTCCCTCAGAAAATACATCAAAAGCCCAAGTTTTTAAGACTTAGGAGTCTGAATTTGGTATAAATCATGGTCTGTCTAATATAGCTACACAAATACTTTTATCAAAAATCGTAAAATACAGTCAAGATTGCATGCATTAGATAATTTAAAAAACCAAAGCACCACCAAAACGAACACATATTAACTAGCAATGGAAGCTTTCCCCTGTGACCTGTACTGAACCCGCTAGTTAAATGCAGTCTAAACAGTGACACAGGAGAGCTGAACATTCAGAGCAGCTGGTGTGTTGGGGTGACAGCACGTATTACCACCTTATCTACAATTAGAGAATGATTTACACAGAGGAGACGTTAAGATGTTTACGGATACAGTGAGGACATAAACGAACAGCTCTGGGGATGTTCCAGCTCTAAGCTCTTTTGGAGACCAAAAACAAAACAAAACGGAAACCCATAAAGAGAACGTCAGAACCAACAGGAAGAGGGCTGGCAGACAGGTTTCACCGGGGAGAGGAGGCGAGCGAGGGAGCAGCAGACCTGTCTCAGTCTGTAAACTGGGAAGAGCTGGGTCCTTGCAGGAAGCAAGAGGAAGGCTGGTGCTAAGGATTAAAACGCAGTGTGGAAGGAAAAAGAAAGGTTCCCTGTGTTGTTTCACAGTCAATCATCGCACGGGAAGAAAAGTTTCTCAGCCCCTTCCCACTACAGTAAATCACAGCAGAGACAAGAGGCAGTAAAGAGAAAAGGAACAGGTGTGACTACGGCTGCAGATATGGGGAAGAACAGGAAATACCAGAAAGAACCTACGCAGAAAGATTGGAAGTCACACTGCTTCTGTTACAAGTGAGCTAGTTCATTCATTCTGCAATCACTGTGAGCGCTATTATACTGACAAGCTATTTTCCCAGGCATCAGAAGGGATACGAATGAGCATGAAGTCACTGCCTTTGTCTTCAGGAGCTTATAATGGGATAGTGAAAATGTGACCAACACTGAGAAATATGCATGGATGTTCAGAGTAAATGCTACAGGTTTTAGATGTACATGATGTACATGGGCTCTGGTGGTGTAGTGGGTAAAAAATTGGGCTGCTAACCAGAAGGTCGGCAGTTCAAACCCACCAGCTGCTCTGAGGAAGGACGATGACATAATCTACTTCCGTAAAGATTTACAGCCTTGGAAACCCAATGGGGGTTGCTATGAGTTGGAACTGACTCCATGGCAGTGGGCTTGGTTTTGTTGTTGTTTCCAGGCAGGCCGATCAAGAAGGGCTTCATAAATATGACAGTGTGAACAGAACTTTAAAGAACAGAGAGGATTTCAAATGATGGAGATCAAAGGAAGACAGGGTTCAGGTAGTGAAGGCAATGAGAATGCTCTAGGTTGGCTGGAATATAAGTTTAAGAAGAAAGACAGGTAAAGGGGGTGGGGAGTACGGTGCAACAGCAGTCCTTTCACCTGAGTTCACAAACACTGTTGTTGTGAGCTGTGGTGGTGCAGTGCCTGAGGCATCTGACTGCTAACCAGAAGGTTGGCGGTTCAAACCTGCCAGCCACTCTGCAGAAGGAAGACTGGGCAATCTACTTCTGTAAAGATTTACTGTCTCAGAAACCCAAAGGGTGTCACTATGAGTCGGAATTGGCTCAATTTGTTGCTGTTGGGAGCAGGACAGCGAGGTCTTTTCTCCCGTGCAGGGGCTAGAGGATTCGAACCACAAACCTTTGGTCAGCAGTCAAGCACTTTACCATTGTATCACCAGGCTCCTTCACAAATACTAGCATTCACAGAAATTTGACAGTGTATTTCAATTTCTAATTTATCATATAATTTTTTTGAGAGAAAGAAAAAAATAACTTGACTGTGAAATTTATTTCACAAACTATACCAAAAACCATTTCTAAAATCATATTAGAAAATAATCAGTTCTACAGAAAGTAGCCAGACTGACAATTACAGAGTGAACTGGTCTGGGCATGCTCAAAGTGGTCAGGTCCCAGGCATTGCCATGAAACCTCCTCACCCCCTGGCCACATGACTGAACCCTATCCTGGAGCAACAATCTTTCAGAGGAGAGACTTCAGAGTTCAAACCAATCCTTAACTTCCACATAAAAATTATCAAACATGATTTGGTGCTTCACACCTTTTTTATTTGAATGGGCAAAACTACCAACTCAACTCAATCAGGCTAACAGACTGCAAAACTGTTCTTCTTATCAATCACTTGAGTAGATTTTTATTTATTTTTTCACTTAAATAGATCTTTATTTGAAGTTTTCATTAATATTTCCCTAACAGTTCCTCTTTACAGTATAGGTGGAAATTCTTAATATTCCTTACCCAATACTGCCATTTTATGTCAACAGGTAACCGGAGGAAAAGTAAAAACAGACTGAGTAAAATGAAATCATCTGTGCCACCATTATTTCAACATAGCGTGCCTGTGTTTACTCACTTGTATAGAACGTTAATGCCAGAACCGTTGGCATTTGACTATCAGTCAGGCTGTTTTCATGGCCCACAGAGAGAAGGGAGCAAAAGAATAAAGGGGAAGGAGGTTGTCGAGGGGAGGAACAACACTAATTTCATGTACACATACTCACACACACACACACACTCTCTCTCTCTAACTCACTCACTCACATCTCTGTGTGGATGACCAAACCAAGTTACGTACATGTAATGTATCTGAAAGTTCAGAAACTAAAATCTAAAGAGTCTGACTTCGATCCATAAATCACCTTGTTGTTGTTATGTGCTGTGGAGTCAGACCTGACTCATAGCAACCCTTCCTTGGGTTTCTGGGGCGGTATCACTAGGGAAGTAGATTGCCCCATCTTCCTTCCAAGGAGTGGCTGGTGGGTTTGAACCTTCAGCCTTTGGGTTAGCAGTCAATTGCCTTAGGCACTATGCTACCAGAGCTCCTATAAATCACCTTAGAAAAATAAATATTTCATATGTTCCTTTTCTGGCCTGGGTTTCTTAAAACACTAACATATATGCACATATTACCATCCCCAACCAACAAAGCTTCCAGAATGATCAAAGCCCTATTTCCTACCCATGGTGACAGATGTGATTAGTGATGACCAAATATTTATTCAAAAGGAGTTCATAAGCATACTAGCTCGAACTAGTATTTCTATCAGTAATAAAGCAAACTTAATTAAACAAAAGCGTCAGTAACATTCTGCGGTATCGGTAAAATGGTGTTTTTAGGTGGTAGGCACCTTAAAGATAAGGCAACTTTGTATGAAGCTTCTTTCCCTAAGTGAGCAACTCAAGCAATTGGTTCAATTCACAATTTTAGAAACCTACATGGATTTGTCAAGGCAAGCTACATTCCATCTAAACCTGACTGGAAAGGGGCAAAGAATATAAAGAACAGTTAATACTGTTTGTTCTAATAAGGTAAATATTTCATCTGCAAATATTAACAAAGAAGAAGAAGAAGTAAAAAAAGATATGTTCACAGTTTACGAACAATGTCTTTGAGAGTAAACATTCTATCACTACGTGCATGTATTAACAGCTTACGTAGCAACAGCTGAAAAACTACACGGTATCAAAACTCCAAAATTTAATTTCAAATTGGCAGGAAGGTGGGGATTTTTTTTTCCCAAATATACTAAGGAGCCCTTCCTTCAGGAATTGAAGTGTATGAATGACCTCTCCAGAAGCCTAATTCTGGACGAGTAAGACCAAGATTAGGAGCAGAGGCTACTACCACCTTAATGAAATCGTGGCTCTGCAGGTCTCTGTGGCCTGAGACACACGGAAGAGTCAGATGCACTAAGAAGAGCTCCTAAAAAGCACTAGGGGCTTCCGGCAAGATGGCGGACTAGGCAGAAGGATTGCAAAGACCCTCTTCAACAAAGAAAAGGGAAACCAATTAACACAGACACAGAAGATAATCTTGGACCCCTGAGCCTCGAAGGGAAGGATACAGAATTGG
>NW_006921679.1:10245441-10246098 GCF_000298275.1 Orycteropus afer afer | reverse complement strand
GAAGGAAGATGGGGCAATCTACTTCTGTACTGATACCGCCTCGGAAACCCAAGGAGGGGTCACGATGTGTTGAACAGACTCAATGGCAGTGAGTTTGGTTTTTTTGGTTTTATCCTGTTACAGAGGTTCACTGTATGTGTATTAGCAAGTCTTACCCCCAAGATGGCATTTCAGATTTTAAAAAAAGTAACTGTTATATTTAATAAAGAAGTAAATTTTAAAATTGCCCAAGACCTTTTCAAACACCAATTTTAAAAATGATCTGCTTTGTAAACTGCAAGAGACTGAAGGCAGATGTCTGTATTTCAGCCATTTAGATAAAATAAATTTATACTCTTAGTTTATAATAAATTTGTATCACTGTAGCATCATTATTTTCATTATATTGGCCAGCCTAATATATTGGTACCACTTCATTTTGAGAAATCAAATATGAATTGCCTCTGGATATCTACAAATATCCAATAGGTCACACAGACACATCATAATTAAAAGCCGCAACAGGTAGTGGAATTTATTTTCATGCCAATCTCATGTCGTTGCAGAGTTCTCTACCACAAAGAATTCTTCTCATGTAAGAGTCTACCCAATCAAGTAAGCACAATATTGAATTGTTGTGATGAAAATGAAAACACATGAACCAAAAAAATCCAACCC
>NW_006921679.1:10225175-10244381 GCF_000298275.1 Orycteropus afer afer | reverse complement strand
GTTCTTTCCTGAACTTGAATTGTAGTCTGGTGCTTCCCTAATAAACCTCATAACCTGTGCGTTCTGTGTGGCCAGTGCAGCGAATTATTGAACCCAGGAGAGAGGTGGTGGTGCTTTGGGAGGAACGGTTCGAGAAAGGGCTGGAGGGAGGCAGCATGTCTGGCCTTGCAGTAGTAGGCCTTGAGCTATTGATGGTGCTTCTGTCTTCCTCTTGTGGGATTACAGGAGGTCAGAATATGTGGCCTCCTTGTCCTTTTTGCAAACCCCAACTAGATCTCAGTCTGTCTTCCAAATATAACACATTGCTCCCTTCACATGATGATACCACTTCTCGTTTTACATTGCTTTACTCCACTGGGAAACAGGAAATCAAAAGTTTTAAAATTTTATACCTAAATAAATTATCACAGTTAATGTCTTACTTTCTCAAAACGTACAGCAATGAAACAATACCGAATAGTTTACATTCTTCAGATTCTATCGTTTTCTTCCCTATCTATCACAAAGCCCAAAGTGACAGGATCAAAATGTAATAAAACAAAGCAAAATACTCTAGCCTTGATAATGTGTCCACCACCTTCTCTCTGGTTACTTCCAAATGTGTGTCTCAGAGTGTGACGAGCTCCTAGGTGTTTTGAGTCACTCTTTCTGGTCTCTGACTGAAAGTAAGGGCTTGGGTCTTCAGCCATTCACCTTACCCAGAGGTCATGCTCAGCGTAGTCAAACAAAAGCCACACTTTCCTATCAGCGTGCGACAGAAACACCTTCTGAAGAGAGATGACGTTTGGATGCTTAAGCTCTCGAAGTAACTGCAAAACAAAGGGGGATCTGTTACATCTTTGCCAGAAAAGTAACACTGAAAAACCACACCATTTAGTATCCTTTTAACTGAAAAGCTATATAGACCCAGTGGCTTTCAATCTTAAAAATCTACTAAGCACCAGCACAATCTTCAGGTACCCATACCAGTGTCACGTTGTAACGGGAGGAAAAATAGGTGGGGAAAGCTACTTCAGTAAAGTATGTATGTGAGTGACCCTGTCTGTGTATGGACACCACGTGACAACTGAATGGCAATCTATAGTCTGTAATCCTTTCAAAAAATACATCAAAGGCCAATTTCAACACTGGTAAACACAACATTCACCAACACCACATTTTCAAATTAGAACTAAGACCTATAATTTGATGAGATACTGTATCGAATTTTTCAGGCATTTAAATTACACAGTGACCTTGATTAAAATTTCTTAATCTTTTTCATAAAACCATTAAGTAGTAACTTACAGAGACAGGAGTGTCCAAGCAGTGTACATTTTCAGGGGTTTGACCTTCCTCATCTCCTAAAAGGATGTTCTTTTTATCCTTATTTATCTACAGCTAGTAACCAAAGTGGCTCTGACAACCTACCCAGTTACAAAGCACCTCCACTTCTGCCACGCAAGCACAAAACAGGGACCACAGCAAAAAGCTTTTCAGGACGCCTGATACGAAGTCTTTATCAGACAAAACATGTCTATGAACTGCTGTATACAGCTGCCAATGTGCTCCAAATCCCTAACAGCCATGGGAGAAAGTCAAGGTCTTAGAACTTATGACGTCAGTCCTTTTTGTAAGAAAACTACCATCAAACTAAGGCTTGGTGTAAGTGTAATGCTCCCATTATACAAGGGGTCTGGAACGAATGACGCTGAGCTTGAAGGCCACCTGGGCACTTCCACAAAGGAGATATGAATGGAGGATCTATGAAGTTATTCACATTAACGACGACTTAAGGGATGGTGATTGCTTCCTTCAGGAGCAAGGTGAAATTCCTTTCAGGTTATAGCTCTCTGTTTTTAGAATGCATTCTTCAAACTTAGGAGACTTTAGGGATGACATACCAAGCCTCAGAATCCTGAAGACCATTTCCTTAGTAATACACAGGGCCAGGAACTGGATAGGGAAAACCTAGCCTGTGGGATCACCCAGGATCATGCTTAGGTCGACTTGGTTCCACAGTTCAGCACTTCTTCCATTACCTCACCACTGGAACACACTTGTAAGCGAGACGTCGCTTTCAAATCCTTTCTGGAAACTGGCAGGGCAGAACTCACACCAAACAAACAAGCAAATGAACTCCAAAGCTTTGGCAAAAGTTCTCTCCAAGTACTAGAAACCTACATATAAAACTATTCTTAGCTGTCTCCTCAAATTCCCCTCCAAGATGAGGTTTATTTAGCTCCTGTATTAAAAAAAGAAACCATCAGCAACCATTTTATTGAGCGTTCCTAGGCGCTGAGTACAGTGTTAAGCACATGACAAACATGACCTCACTTAATCATGAATTAACCCTACAAAATATGCTTCATATTACAGCTGGCCGAGCGCTTAGCCACCGTGCCATCAGGGTTCCTTTATGAAGATGACAGCCTAGGAAACCCTGGGGGCAGCTCTACTCTTAGAGTCACTGTGCGTCGTCATCCACCTGATGCGATGGGTTAGGTTTCTTTGGCTTAGTAATGAGTACTGGCTTTGTATTTTGTAAGTGGGTTAATTTTAAAGGACTTTAAATCCTGATTCTACCACTTTCTAGAAATGTGACTTTAAAAAAATGATTTAATCCCCTTAAAACCGCTGTGTCTTTGCATGGAAGTCTTTTTTCCATAAAGATCACAGCCCTCTTCTGGCTTCCCGCCAAACAATAGACAGGCATACAGGGTGAACATTTACATCAGGTAGGTACGGTCCTCAGAGCCACGGGAGAACAGACAAGCAGTATCTGCACAGGGAGACAGCTCAGGAGGCAGGAAGGCACAGGAAAGAGGGAAAAGGTAGCCACTGGGAGGAAGTGGGAAGAGAGCTGTTACACTGGGAAGAACTGCAGTCAATGTCATGAAACAAAATGTGTATGAACTGCTGTATGGAAAATGAATATGCTCTGTATACTTCCACCCAAATCACAATAAAAATTCAAAAACACGTAAGATCACCGCCTTCGTAACACAATGGGCACTTCTATGCTGTCCTATAGGGTCACCATGAGTCAAAGTAGACCCAATGGCAACAGGTTTGTTTTTTGTTTTTTATTTTTAATCTCAACAGAAGCAGACTGCCAATCTTTCTCCTAATGGACAACTGATGGGTTCGAACCAATGACTTCTCAGCAGCAGCCAAGCACTTAACCACTGCACCACCAGGGCTCCGTACTCATAACTACTATGGTCTAATAACTTAAGATCCAACACCCTGGAGGAATAGTGCGCTTTACAATCCAGAGCCACAGATGTTATTCAATATGTACAAGGTTGTAAATACCACAGCGGCAGGCACTGTGTGGTCCTCACCAAGGCATCACTAAGCTCCTAGTATGCTGCCTGGCACCTGGTAGGCACTTGGGAAATATTTGGGGAATGTCTGAATAAATACATGCACCAATAAACAAAATATGCACACACACCGAAGGACGTCATACAAGATACCTTTTGGCTTTCACCATAAAACCAATTCACTTTTTAAAAACAACTACTTTAAAACAGGGAGGTCTGGTGGCATAATGCCTAAGGTATTTGACTCCTAACCAGAAGCCTGGCAGTTCAAACCCATCAGCTACTCCTTGGAAGGAAGGTTGGGTAATCTACTTCCATAGAAATACCACCTCAGAAACCCAAGGAAGAGTCACTATGAGATGGATCAACTAAATGTTAGTGAGTTATTCCATCTGACTTATCAGAAAACAAGTCTTCAAGGAAATGATTTTACTACTGAATAAGTATAATGGAAGAGCCCTAGTAACACAGTGGTTAAGTGCTCAGCTGCTAACCTGGTGGTTTGAACCCACGAGCTGCTCCACAGGAAAAAGATGTGGCAGTTTCCATAAAGATTGACAGCCTTGGAAACTCTATGGACAGTTCCACTCTGTCCTCTAGGGGCGCTGTGAGTCAAATCAACTCCACAGCAGTGGGTGTGGTTTGGGCTTTGCTTCTGTAAAGACTGATAGCCTTGGGAACCCTGTGGGCAGTTTCTATCTGTCCTCCAGGGTCGCTGTGAGTCGGAATGGACTCAGTTGCAGTGGGTTTTCTGTTTTGTTTTGGAAGTATAATGGGAGAGTTACACCAGAAGGCTGGCAGTTCAAACCCACCAGCCACTCCTCGGAAGGAAGACTGGGCAATCTACTTCTGCAGTGACACCGCCTCACGAACTCAAGGAGGGGTCTCTATGAGTCAGATCTGACTCGACGGCAGTAAGTTTATCAGGAGACAAGTTACTTTGCGGTTAAAAAAGGATGTTCACTGTGGGATTAGAAGATGAAACTGAGACTCTCAGGAGGGAATTGCCTCTAAGCAAATATTTATATGGGAGCACTTTCAAAAGACGAGAGAGCTATGCTGTATTTAATAGGGCTAACACTTATTAAAAGCCTACTGCATGCAGGGCACTATGGTAGATGTCATGGTAGGTCTCAGGGGATATAAAATGTCTGAAATCCAACCAAGGCAGTAGTTGTCAAGTCAACTCTTAGGCATGGTGACACCACGTATGTTGGAGAACTGTGCTCTGTAGGGTTTTCAATGGTCGATTTTTTCGAAGTAGATGCCAGGCTTTTCTTTTGCGGCCCCTCTGGGTGGCCTCAAACTCTCAGCCTTTCAGTTAGCACCGAAGAGCTCTAGAAGGAAAGTAAGCAGATGACACTAATGTGGTGGCTGTAGTGGTAGGTGACATTTATTAAGGGCTGGTCATGTGCTCACAAGTGTTCTAAGCTCCACATGATAACCCTGTAGGATACTACAAATCCCAGGTTACAAATGAGGAAATGGAAACACAAGGGAACTAAATGACTTGTCCTAGGTCCTGTAAGAAGGAAGTGGCAGAGCCTGGATAAGAGCCCAGGAAGTCTGGCTGGAGTCTTCTCTGCGGCATGCCTGTCGTTACGTGCCTAGTGTGCTGACTCCTGGGAGCACGCCACAGTTTTCTTCTCGGATGGACAGACTGTTGGCATTGCCTGACCCCATACAGAGCTGACCTCAGGGGCAGACCTATTGGTTAAGATTTTAGAAATCACTTTTCACCTTTTCGAAATTTTATGTTAAAAATTTTTGCAAAGGAAAGGTTCTTTCACAGAAACCACCTATTTCCCCAATTATATTGGAAAAAAAACTCTTAAAATTTTCCTGAGTACTAAGATCACTGCTAAATATACAAATGTTTTAATACATCATTCGCCATAAATTTAATTCATCCCAACTGTTACACAAAGTATTACATTCAATCTGAAAAACTAGTGTACAAATAAGTAAAATGTAAAGAATATTAAAACTGAATCTTGTCAATAAAGCCCACTTACAGTGGTGAGTGAGAAAGTAGGTAAGAAAACCTCTTATATTCTCAAAACAATGATTTCTAATTTTAAAGCACTGCCAAATAGTTTCTAACTTTACGTCACAGCTATATTGGTAACTAAAACCCAAACCAAACCCAGTGCCATAGAGTCGATTCTCACTCATAGTGACCCTTGTTGGGTTTCCGAGGCAGTAAATCTTCACAGAAGTCGATTGCCCCATTTTCTTTCCTTGGAGCAGCAGGGGGGTTTGAACCACCAACCTTCTGGTTTAGCAGTCAAATGCCTTAGGCACTGCGCCACCAGAGCTCCTTTAGCTATGATGATAGTTGAGTTAAAATACTTTAAAGCTAAGAAAAATTACTTCAAAAGTAGTTCAAAATTTTTTATAGGCTTTGTAACCTTTTCTTCAATCAAACTCTTCCAAATTGATAAAAATAAACGGTGAAATTCTTAGTTGAAAGTTGAAGTGCCCTTTAAAGCAGCCTCCAGAACCGTACTTCTACCTCCCTCACCCATCTCTTTGGAGCGCCCATGATCCACTAAGGAAGCCCTGGCGGCAAAACTGTTATATGCTCGGCTGCCAACCAAAAGGTTGCCATTTCGAACCCCCACCAGTCATTCTGTGCGAGAAAAGCCCTGGTGATCTCTCCCATAATGATTACAGCCTAAAAAACCCCATGGGGCAGCTGTATTCTGTCACATGGAATCACTAGGAAAAAAAAAAAAAAAAACCCAAACTCACTGCCATCAAGTTGATCTCGACTCACAATGACCCCTCCTTGGGTTTCCGAGGCGATATCACATGGAAGAAGATTGCCCAACCTTCCTTCCGAGGAGGGGCTGATGGGTTTGAACCACCAGCCTTCTGGTTAGCAGTCAAAGGCCTTAGGCACTATGCCACCAGAGATCCTAGATTTAGAAGGGCACTTCCTACACATCATTAATGGCATCCATGAAAACCCAGAGCACTATACTAACAGTGAATCACTGAAAATGCCTTTCCTCCAAGATTGGTAACAAATCAAAGACACCCGCTCTTACTGTTATTCACCATTATATGAAATACCCCATCCAATGCAGTAAGCAAACAGTAAGAAAGAAAAAGCATACATATGGAAGGATATAAGCCTATCTCTATTCATAGAGTTTGTAATTATTAATGTAGCAAATCCCAAGGGATCACCAAAGCCCTACTAATAAAGTTAAGGAAGACTAAGGATACAAGGTCGCTATATGGAAACCATTTCTATTTTTGAATGCAAGAGCATAAAATAAAAATTTTAAAATAACTATTTCATTTACAATACTGCCAAAAAGGCAAGAAGTATTTAGGAATAAATCTAACCAAAGCTGTGCAAAACCTCTACACCAAAACTATAAAACATTGCTGAGCAAAATTACAAAGTAGAAAATATCTTTCCAGAATGAAGTTTCAAAATTATTAAGGTATCATTT
The DNA here is from genome assembly GCF_000298275.1 of Orycteropus afer afer. Classification (NCBI taxonomy): domain Eukaryota; kingdom Metazoa; phylum Chordata; class Mammalia; order Tubulidentata; family Orycteropodidae; genus Orycteropus; species Orycteropus afer. The sequence goes on along the minus strand of NW_006921679.1, from coordinate 10,237,606 downwards.
CTTCCTGAACCAATGCAATCCAAATCATAATCCAAGCAGTTATTTTAAAAAACAGAAATTGATTAGTTGATGCTAAATTTTTACAAAAATGTGAAGGACCTAGAATAGCCAAACCACTCTCTTAAGAGAAGAATGAAGCTTGAAGCCTTAGGTGTGTTATACATCTTAATTCAAGGCTTATTGTAAAGGAACAATAATCCAGATATTCTAGAGTTAGCATCCAGACACAGAGATCAATGGAAAAGAATGGAGAGCGAGTACATCTACGCTTAGTCACTTATTTTTTTCATAAGGGTCCTAGACAGCCTCAATGAGGGGAGAGCTTCAAAAGGTGCTGCTGGGCTGTGAGCACCTGTATGCTTCCACTCCCCACTAAACACCAGGAAAACCAATCAGCAACGGAGGAAGCAGTGTTGCCAGAACTCTGAAAGCAGTCAACTGCTTACAGCGGCTAAGGGAATGCTGGATAAAGAAAAGGTGACATATGAGCATCCCCTCCCAGTAGGCTCCTGACCAGTGTAAAGCAGGGACCTGCACTCCCGTGGAGGGGGCTGAGTTTCCGGCTCTAGAGGGAACAGAACAGACTTTATTTGCAAATTATTGTGCGTTTGTCCTAACCTGTCTGGGGCCGCCTGAAAGAGGTGCTTGTCTTGGTCTAGTCCATCACACTGTAAGAGGCAAAGCACAATGGGAAATGACCTAAGGCTTTAATTGGCTATAGCCACCTGGGGCTAAAGAGTGTGATTAAGGCAGACAATAGGGACCTAAAGACTGGAAGGAAAGCCTTTCAAAATAACCTAGTAATGGGGAAATTGTGAAAGCCACACAGATGCCCAAGGCAACGAACAAGCTCTGAAATCACCTAAGAAGGTCTTACCTAAGGCTGATCCCTAGGGTCAATGTGAGCCTGGTCAAGCATGCTAAATGGTAAAGTACCGAGAGGTTTTTCTTGATGCACCCTGGCATTCAAGAACATCCTTGTCAAAAAAGAAAAACTAGTTAAATACAAGCTAAGGAACAGAGACAGACTTCAGAGCCCACACAAGTCCAGGAAGGCAGCCTGCAAAACACAGTTAAGAGAAAGCGATAACTAAAGAGACAACTAGGAGCTCTGGTAGCATAGTGGCTAAAGCACTTGACTGCTAACCAGAAGGCTGGCGGTTCAAACCCACCAGCCACTCCTCGGAAGGAAGGTTGGGCAATCCTACTTCCGTAGTGATACTGCCTCGGAAACCCAAGGAGGGGTCGCTATGAGTCGGGGCCGACTCGACGGCACATAACAACAACAAATAGCCTTCAACAATTTAAAAACAAAAACAAAAAACAAAGCAGCCAACCCTGGGGAAAGGAAGAATCTGATTTCCTGAATAACCACATTATCATATTCAAATGTCCTGGCTTCAACAAAAAATTGACAATGCACAGGAAGAAACAGGAAAGGAGGCCTGGAAAAAGGAATGAAAATAAAGCAAGAAACTTGTTGTTGGAAGACTGCACATAATGGACTGAACAGTCAAAGACCTTAAAATAACAGTAGTCAGTATGATAACAGAGCTAAAGGAGAGCAGGGGGAACTCAAGGGAATCATCAAAGCAATACATGGACAAAACGAGAATACTTATAAAGGGCAGAAATTACTAAAAAGAACTAAAGAGAAATACTGGCATTGAAAAGAATAATAATGGAAATGAAAAACTCAGTGGCAATGAATTCAACAGGAGATTAGAGCTTGCAGAAGAAATAACCAATGAATTTGAAGGTACAAGAATTGAAATTATCAACCAACAAAGAATGAAGAAAAGAGGACAGAACCTAAAAGATTGAGAGATTCCACGAAGTAAACAGGCATATGCATTACAGGAGTCTTAGGAGGTAAAAGACGCAGAGAAAGGAGCAGAAAGAATTTAGAGAAATAATGGCCAAGAGACACAAACCTACACATCCAAGAAGCTCAACAAACTTGAAACAGGGTAAAACCAAAGAGATCTACAATGAGACTTGTTAAAAGTACTTTTATGGGTAAGTATAAAACCTAGTTTTATGGTATCTTTGTTTTGTAACTCCACTGCTTGTGTCCTACAAGACTTAAAAAAAACGCATGATTTAAAAAACACAACCATGAAGAAAATACTGAAGAAACATACATAGAAGTAAACAAGAAGAAAATTTAAATGGGTCACTAACAAAGAAGTAGGGAGCACTGTAGGAAATGAGGGGCATAAGGTGTGACAGACACAGAAACAAACAGCAAAATGGCAAAATTAAGTCCTTCCTTCCTGAAGGATCTAAATGGATTAAACTCTCCAATCAAAAAGCAGGGATGGGATGAATGCATAAGAGAATAAAATTCCAACTACATGCTGTCTACAAAAGACTCACCTTAGATCCAAAGACATAAATAGATTGAGAGAGAAAAAGAGTCTATGTAAATAGTAATCAAAACAAAGATGGGGTGGCAATTTTTAAATCAGAAAAAACAGAGTTTAAGTCAAAATATGTTACAAGAGACAACAGACATAAAATAATGCTAAAAGGGTCAATTCATAAAGGAAATACAACAATTATAAATGCATACCGCCTAAGCCATTTGACGGCTAACCAGAAGGCTGGCAGTTCAAACCTACCTGACACTCCTCAGAAGGAAGGCTGGGCAATCTACTTCCATAGTGATACCACCTTGGAAATCCAAGGAGGGTTGCTAGGAGTCGGATCCAACTCCATGGCACTGCATTTGGCTTTTTTGGTTTTACACACATTAAAAACACAGCGTAAAAACAGATGAAGAAAATAATGACAAAACTGAAATAAGAAACAGAGTCCTACAAAAATACTTGGAGACTTTAACACACAACTTTCAATAATGGAAAAAACATCTAGACAAAAGGTAAATACGGAAATAGAAGATTTGAACAACACTACAAACCAACCTGACCCAGTAGACATAAACACAGAATACTCCTCCCAAGAACAAAAGTATGCAAATTATTTGCAATGCAAATGCATAATTTTCCATGACAGGCCGCATGTTAGGTCACCAAACAAGTCTCAATAAATTTAAAATTGAAAATATCTCTAACCACAATGGAGTAAGACTGTGAAATCAATACCAGAAGAAAAACTGGAAATATTACAAATATGTGGAAACTAAACAACACACTTAACAATCAGTGGCTGAAAACTAAATCACAAGGGAAATTAGAAAATACTTACAGATGAATGAAAGTGTGACATACCAATACTTACTGGATGCAGCGAAGGCAGTTGTCAGAGGGAAATTTATAGCAGTAAATGCCTACATTAAAAAAAAAAAAAAAAAGTAGAAGCTAGATCTCAAATCAATAACTTTCTAATATGAGGAACAAGAAAAACCAAGAGCAAACCAAGCCCGAAGCTAACAGAAGGAAACAAAAAAGAAAAAGTAGATTGGAAATAAATGAAACAGACAATAAACAACAGAATCAATGAAACCAAAACGTAGTTCTTTGGAAAGATTGATAAAATCAACAAGCCTTCAGCTAGACATAAGGAAAAAAAGGTACAAGATGCAAATAACTAAAATTAGAAATGACAGTGGGGACAGTATAACTAAATTAAAATGATTATAAGAAAATACTATGAATAAATGTTCACCAACAAATTACTACTCACTGCTGCAGAGTTGAATCTGACTCACAGAGACCCCTCCTTGGGTTTCCGAGGCAGTATCACTAGGGAAGTAGATTGCCCAACCTTCCTTCTGAGGAGTGGCTGGTGGGTTTGAACCACCAGCCCTCTGGTTAGCAGTCAACTGCCTTAGGCATTATGTCACTAGAGCTCCCACCAACAAATTAGGTAATTTAGATTAAATAGACAAATTACTAGAAACAACACACTACCAAAACTGACTCAAGAAGAAATAAAAATTACCAACTGACCTATGATAAGTGAAGACAATGAATCAGTAATTAAAACATTCCAATTAAGGAAAGTCTAGGACTAGATAACTTTACTGGGCAGTTCTACCAAACACTTAAAAAGAATTAACAACAATCTTTCTCAAACTCTTCCAAAAAAAAAAAAAAAAAACAGAAGAGAAGGTAACACTTTCTAATTCATTCCATGAGGCTAGCATTATCCTGATACCAAAAGACAGATAAAGACACTGCAAGAAAAGAAAACTACAGGTCAACATATGTTATGATTATAGATGTAAGAACCCTCACAAAATAGTAACAAATACAATCCAACAGCAAACTGTAAGAATTATACATCATAAACAAGTGCGATTTATCCCAGGAATGCAAGGGTAGTTCAACCCAAGAAAATCAATTCATGTCATACATCACATTTTAGAATTAAGAATCACATGATTATCTCAATTGATGCAGAAAATGCATTCAACAAATCCCAACATCCTTTCGTAATAAAAAACACTCAGCAAACTTAAGTAGAAGAGAAACTCCTCAACATGATAAAGAACATATATAAAAAACCCACAGGAAGGATCTAAATGGATTAATATTCAATGGAGAAAACTAGAAAACATTCCGTGTCTTAAGATTGGCAACAAAATAAGGATGCTTACTTTCCTCACTACTGTTCAACACTGTATTAGAAGCTCTGGTTAGAATAATTAGAAAAGAAGGAAGGAGGGAGGGAGAAATGAAGGAAGGGTGGAAAGACAAATCATCCAAATCAGAACAACAAAAAGTATCTCTATTCACAGATGACATGATCTTATAGAGAAAAAATCCAAAAGAATCCACAAGAATGCCACAAGAGTGAATCAATGACCTCAGCAAAGTGGCAGGGTACAAGGTTAACACACAAAAATTAGTTGTGTTTCTACTCAACAGAAAGGAACAAAGTGAAAAGGAAATTAAGAAAGTAATTCTATTTACAACATCTAAAAAGAACCAAAACAAACAAACAAAGACACCTAGTAATAAAACTTAACCAGGGATGCGAAAGATTTGTACAATTAAAACCATAAAACGCTGCTGAAAGAAATTACACAGGACTTAAACAAATGAAAAGACATCCCATGTTCATGAATTGGAAGACAATATTGTTAAGGACTTAATATTGCTATGGCAATATTACCTCCAAAGCAATTTACATATTCAACTCCTATCAAAATGCCAACAGGTCTTTTTTTGTGGCAATGGAAAAAAGATCCTCAAATTCATATGGAATTGCAACGGGCTCCAATAGACAAAACAATCTTAAGAGAACAGAGTAGGAGGTTTCAACCTTCCCAATTTCAAGCCATACTATAAATCTACTTTCATCCAAACAGTATGGTACTGGTTTAAGGATAGGTATGTAGACTAAAGCAATACAATTGAGAGTCCAGAAACCTATGAAAGTCCAAAAGCCATACATCTATGGTCAACCATTTTACAACAAGGACGCCAAGTCCACTCAATGGAGAAAAAATAGTCTCTTCAATAAACAGTTCTGATACAACTGGATCTCCACATGCAAAAGAATGAGGTTGGACCCCTACTTTACATCTCTACACAAATTAACTCAAAATGGATCAATGATCTAAATATTATAAGGAAAACCATAAAACTCTTAGAAAAAAACATAGGGTTAAAGCTTCAAGAACCAGGAGCAACAAAAGAAAAACCTGAAAAAACTGGACTTGATGAAAATGAAAAACTCTGATACATCAAAGGACTTTATCAAGGATGAGAAAAGATAACTGGTGGCATGAGGGAAGATATTCGGTAACTGTTTGTCTGATAAATGTTTAATATCCAAAGTACATAAGGAACTATTATAACTCAGCATCAAAAGACAAACAACCCAATTGGCAAAGGACTTGAACAGATATTTCTAAAAAAAAAAAATGGTCAACAAGTACATGAAAAGATGCCCAGTGTAATTAGTCATTAGGGAAATGTCAATCAAAACCACTGGGATAATCAATATAAAAAAAATGGAAAACAAGCATTAGTGAGGAGTTGGAGAAACTGGAACCCTCATCCATTGCTGAGGGGAATGTAAAAGGGTGCAACCACTGCAGAAAACATTTTGGCAGTTCCTCAAAATTTTAAACATGGAACTACCACGTGACCCAGCAATTCCACACCCGGCTGGAATTCAACCCCAAAAAATTGAAAGCAGGAACTCAGATACTTGTAGGCCTGTGTTTACTGCAGCACTATTTACACTAGCCAACAGGTGGAAATAATCCAAATGTCCATCAACAAATGAATGGATAAAGAAGATGTGTTCTATCCATACAATGGAGTATTATTCAGGCATAAAAAGAAATAAAGTTCCAATACTTGTTACAACATGAATGAACCTTGAAACACTATGCTGAGTGAAATAAATGAGACACGAAAGGGAAAATACTGTGTGACCCACTCACACGCGACGTCCAGAAGAGGCAGATCAGGGAGATAAGCGCCTGCTAGTGCTTCCCAGGGCTGATGCAGAGAAGGCGGGGGGAGGCAGTGCTTCAGGAGTGCACTGTTTGGTCCAATGAGAAACTTCTGGAAACAGGGAATGCTGATGTGTACGTAACATGTTGAGCGTAATTAATGTCACTGAACTGTACACTTAAAAATGGCTGACAGGGCAAAATCTTTGTTAAATATATTTTACCACAATACCATTTTTTAAATAAATGAAATTGCAACAACTATATATTCAAATGAGGGAGAAGACTTCTACCTCTCTGCTGCTAAATTCATTGAGAGACACCATAGACCCAAAAGCAAAGCTACAACTATGAAGCTTTTCAAAGAAAACATAGGGGAACATTTTCAGAATCAAAAGACAGAGAACAATTTCTTCAGCCAAACACAGAAAGCAACAGCCATAAACCAGAAATTAGTAAATTAAACTAAACTAACATTAAATATCTCTCCTTATCATTGAAGAACCGTATCAAGCATTTTCAAAACAGCATTCATAATCCTTTTTGTGTTTAACTGCATTTACAGTCACTGTATCATGCTTATCTGAAACATAAGCATGTCTTTCTGTCTTGAAGGGAATTTTGTTTTAAAAACCTGTTACTGAAGCATGGCCATAAGACCATATGAGGCCAGAACTAGATGGTGCCCAGCTACCAGCGTCAACCACTTGGAAGGGATTGGTGCAGGAGATCCTGGGTAGAGTGGTGGAACAAAACTCAAAATCATGAGAAAAAAGACCAGGTTTGCTGGTCTGATAGAGCCTGGTGAAACCCTCAAGACTATGACCCTTCAGGTCTGGAACTGAACTCACTCCTGTGGCTTCCAGCCAAACAACAGACAGGCATATGGGATGAACATTTACATGAGGTAGATAGGGGTGAACATTTACACGAGGTAGATACATTCCTTGGAGCAATAAGAAATAAGTATCAATCATGGGAAACAATAAATATCAATCACGGGAAACCAGAAGGGCAGTGTTTGTACAGGGAGACAGCTCAGGGGATGGGAGTGCATGGGAGGGAAGGACACAGGGAAGAGGTAACTACAGGGAAGAAGTGGGAAGAGAGCTGTTACATTGGAAACTGCAGTCAATGTCATGAGACAAAATGTGTATGAACTGCTGTATGGGAAACGAATTTGCTCTGTAAACTTTCACCCAAAGCACAATGAATATTAAAAAAAAAAAAAAAAAAAGTGTTACTGAACTATAAACAGAGAAAAGCACAAGAGTCATCAGCGTGCCGCGTGATGAAATTTCATCACTAGCCCCAAAGCAAGATCAAGAAGCAGACTTATTGGCACCCTGAAAGCTCCTTTGCTTCCCCTTTCCGTCACTCCCCTCCAACCATTGTGCTGACTTCTAACATCACTGACCACAGTCTGGTGCATTTTGATCTTCAGTACTGACTAGTGGCTGAAGGTGGAGGATCAGTGAACATGAGGGAAACTGTCAGAGAAATGGAGTGACACCGTAGCCACGGCAACGGGCTCAAACGCATCAAAGACCATGGCGACGGCACAGGACAGGCCATGTTTCACTCTGTCAAACATGAAGCTGAGTCGGGGCCAACTCAACAGCACCTCACGGCAACCACAACAAACGACTGAGGAACTAACAATTAACGGACAGCTACATTACCCATGATTCAAGAGTGTGAAATATTTATGAAATGTACATGAAATACACCTTCCGACACGGTGGACCTTTGGCTAAGTGTGCCCTTGTCACCACTATTCTTCCCTCATGGAGGCAATTCTTGCATTTCCTCTGAAACCTGGAACTCTCCTTGATTCTCTACTCTAGTTTAGATACACACCCTCCTCTGCACACTTCTACATTCCTCAGTCTTTATTATAAGATTGACAAGTCTCTATCCTCAGCAGAGTGTAAACACTTGAGGCCAAGGATGCTGACTTGCTCTGTTTCTTTACTTGTACCTACTCAGTACCTATGAACATGGTAAACAATAAATGCTGCCTGAAAAACCATTGGTAGAGTCTGCTAAATAAGCAAAAATATTTAAATTTATAGTTGAATGTCACAATAGTAGTGTGGAGCTCTGGTAGTGTAGTGCCTAAGGTACTTGACTGCTAACCAGAAGGCTGGCAGTTCAAACCCACCAGCCACTCCTCGGAAGGAAGGTTGGGCAATCTACTTCTGTAGTGATACTGCCTTGGAAACCCAAGGAGGGGTCGCTATGAGTCTGGGCCGACTCTACGGCACATATCAACAACAACAACAAAGGTAGAAAATACTGGAAATATCATGGACTGCCAGAACTGTGAGCAAATCTGTCTTAGAACGAGTACAGGCAGATGGCCCCTTAGAAGCAAGGATGAAGAGACTGTGTCTCACAGACTTTGGGCATGTTATCAGGAGGGACCAGTCCCTGGAGAAGGACAGTATGCTTGGTAAAGTAGAGAGTCAGTGACAAAGGTGAAGACCCTCAACCAAATGGAAGGACACAGTGGCTGCAACAATGGGCTCAAACCTAACAACTGTGAGAACAGCACAGGACTGGGCAGTGTTTCGCTCTGTTGTCCACAGGGTTGCTATGAGGCGGGACCAACTCAGTGACACCCAACAACAACAACGGTGGACAACAGCTGTTCGGTGGGAGAGTTCTTGCCTTCCATGCAGGAGAAGTGGGTTTGATTCCTGGCCAACGCACGATAAGCACAGCGACCACCCATCCATCAGCTGAGGCTTGTGTACACTATGACACTAAACAGGTTTCAGCAGAGCTTCCAGACTAAGAGAGACCAGGAAGAAAGGCCTGGTGATCTACTTCCAAAAATCAGGCCATGAAAGCCCTTTGGATCACAGGGGTCTGATAAGCAACCAGTCACAGGGATGGCTCAGGGCCAGGCATGGGGATGGCTCAGGACCAGGCGGAATTTCATTCTGCTGTACGTGGGGTTGCCATGAGTCAGGGGTCAACGTGACAGTAGCTAAAAACAAAAAACAAGGGTGGACTGAAGACCCAGACCAACAAAAGCAAAGACTATAATAAAGATCCTAGAATATTCTGATTTAAGTAAAAAAAAAAGACAAATTTGGACCCCCAGCTTTACAACAGTAAAATCTGAAGCAAAATCTCAGAGGTAATGCTCAGCCTAAATGCATGGGACGTTGTTAAGGAAGGCATTTATGGAAAGTTTGCTTCCAGAATCAAAATGAGGTGCTCATCACCATAGAGAGCTATACTTTCAAAAGAAAAAGGTACAAATATTCTAATAACATGCTGGCTCACTGCAAGTTCATGTAAGTGACAATATTAATCCCACCCTAGAGGTATTAATTTTATATAAACTAACATACCACTTTTTTACTGCACTCAAAGAAATAATAGCTGGACCCTATTGAGTGACACTGTGTTGGAAAAATATGTATTTATATAAACAACTGAGAATGCCTTAGCCCCAGATAAATTAATTTACAAAGATACTTTTGGTAGAACTACATGCTACATTTACTTCTCTTAAAAATATTTTTTCTATAGACAGTTAGGAAATATTGTTTATCAACATTTCATTAATGTCACAAAAAAAAAATCTGTACCACAAACCAAAACTAAACCCAATCCACTGCTGTTGAGTCGATTCTGACTCAGAGTGACCTTTCAGGACAGAGTAGAACTGCCCTATAGGGTTTCTAAAAGAAGCAAAGCCCAAACCAAACCCACTGTCTTTCAGTTGATTCCAACTAACAGCGCCCCTAGAGGACAGAGTGGAACTGCACCACAGGGTTCCCAAGGCTGTCAGTCTTCACAGAAGCAAAGCCCAAACCACACCCACTGCCACTGAGTTGATTCTGACTCACAGCGCCCTTAGAGGACAGAGTGGAACTGCACCACAGGGTTTCCAAGGCTGTCAATCTTTACAGAAGCAAAGCCCAAACCACACCCACTGACATAGTCGATTCTGACTCACAGCGCCCCTAGAGGACAGAGTGGAACTGCTCCCATAGGGTTTCCAAGGCTGTAATCTTTACAGAAGCAGACTGCTGCATCTTTTTCCCGTGGAGTGGCTGGTGGGTTTGAACTGCCGACCTTTCAGTTAGCAGCTGAGCACTTTAACTACTGTGTCACCAGGGCTCGTGTGACAAATACAATTCAGAGATCTGCAGAAGAGGTTCTTGTAGGTGGGTTGATAACAAGAATGATAAAAAGAACTTCACTTACTGCTATTTCTCTACATGCCGACATAGAGATCCCGGTTCCTTCTATTTGTTTTAAAGCATAGTCTTTATCATCTTTCCTGTAAAAACAAAGTTATTTTAATACACAGATAAGTCTACATTTATGTGCATTCTTAATAAAGCAAAATATAAACACATATAAATCACATATTGAACATACATTTGAAACCTTTTCCATGTGATTGAACACAGGAAACATTTTTAGGTAATCCAGTCGAATTTCATTAATTGACGTTGTTGTTGTTGTTATTTGCCCTCGAGTCGGACCCGACTCATAGTGACCCCTCCTTGGGTTTCCGAGGCTGTCAATCTTCACAGAAGAAAAGCCCAAACCACACCTACTGGAAGCAAAACCCAAACCAAATTCACTGTCATTGACTTGACTTGACTCATAGTGACCCCTCCTTGGGTTTCCGAGGCAGTATCACTATGGAAGTAGATTGCCCAACCTTCCTTCTGAGGAGTGGCTGGTGGGTTTGAACTGCAACCTTCTGGTTAGCAGTCAAGTGCCTTAGGCACTATGCCACCAGAGCTCCCCATTAATTGACAGATGAAGGAAATTAGATTCAAGGGAACGAAAGGAGCTGTCCATGGTGCCAGAGCTCCTCGTCAGAAACACAGATTTATATATGGAAGACCGGCTCCCACCAACAGGCTCTTTCTGCTCTAATACGTATACACTGCCTGTACGTGTGCATGTAAATTCTGCTTTCTAAAAAGACATTCATAGGTTAAAAAAAAAAAAAGTTAAGAACTGAATGCATTATTAAAGCACAAAATGGTTTTAATTTCTTACAGTCATCATAATCCATAATGAATAATTTAGAGCAAAACAAAACATAAAAAGCAAACCCACTGCAGTCAGATTGAGCTGACTCACAGTGACGCTGTAGAGCAGAGTAGAACTGCCCCACAGGGTTTCCAAGGCTGTCATTTCCACATCTTTCTCCTATGGAGCAGCTGGTGGGTTCAAACCATCAACCTTTCAGATCAAAGCTGAGCCCTTAACCACTGCGCTACCAGGACTCTGCAGACTATGTCACCACCAAATACCTCCAAAGAGATTCATGTCAACATGTGTTTACTGAACACTAACTATGCATCCAGAACTGAGCTAGGAACTAAGGAAATAACAGGGCTCCTGCTTTTATGGAGTTTTCTGTGTCTTCTAGATAAACAACTGTTTCATTATAACACAGTAAATTCTATGATAGGCTAGATATGGACCACAGAGAACGACTGACACTTCCAGAATTTGATGGGGGACCAACCAAAGACTTCTCAGAGGAAACACTATCTAATTGAAACCTAAATGACAGCTCTCTAACTTTAAGTCTCAGGACCCTTCACCCTCTTAGAAACTACTGAGGACCCCCAAAGAATGTGTTTGTGTAAGTTGTATCTATCAATAGGTGCCACGTTAGAATTTCAAAAACATACAAGCACAAAGTGACTCTCCCCAGAGCAATGGAGTCATCACACGTCATGCTGCCTGTGAAGAAAATCCACTGCACACTCGTGAGAATAAAAGTGAAAGAAGCAGAGGATGTCTTGGCATTATTTTTAAAAAGTTTTGACTTTTCAGAACTTCCTAAAGTATCTCCAGCACCCCCAGGGGTTCACCCAACACACTTTCAGAACTGCTAATGTAAGAGAGTGTGTGTGTGTGAGAGAGAGAGAGAGAGAAAGAGAGAGAGGGGCAGGCACACAGTTGGCAGTTATATATGGGGAGGCTGAGGGGCACACAATTGGCAGGTATATGAGGGGTGTGTGTGTGTGTGTGTGTTACAGATCTTGTTTCATTTTTCTGC
>NW_006921679.1:10199303-10223725 GCF_000298275.1 Orycteropus afer afer | reverse complement strand
GTCACACAGTGTGAAGGTATATGAGGGGTGTGTGTGTGGGGGGGCACACAGTGTGTAGGTGTATGAGGTGTGTGTGTGTGTCATAGGGGCACACAGTGTGAAGGTGTATGAGGTGTGTGTGTGTGTGTGAGGGACACACAGTGTGTAGGTGTATGAGGTGTGTGTGTGTGTCTGAGGGGCACACAGTGTGAAGGTGTATGAGTGTGTGTGTGTGTGTGTGTGTGAGGGACACACAGTGTGAAGGTGTATGAAGGGTGTGTGTGAGGGGCACACAGTGTGAAGGTGTATGAAGGGTGTGTGTGTGAGGGGCACACAGTGCGAAGGTATATGAGGGGTGTGTGTGTGTGTTTGAGGGGCACACAGTGTGAAGGTGTATGAGGGGAGACACAATGAAGCATGGAGAGAGAACAGAGAGCACACAATCAGAGAGGAGGCTAGAGATGTAAGTGGAAACTGGTGGATAAAAGTCTTTTTATGTCAAGAACAACATCAGAGGTTTTTGAACAAGAGACTGATCAATCATATTTTATTTGGGAAAAACATCTTTGGCTGGTGATATGAGACAAAAGATCGTCAAGAAAAAGATTTTCAAAAAAGGACAGAATAGCAAAGAGTATCAAAAACTGCCGAGAAAACTAGTAAGGTGAGGATTTTATAGTGTCTGCTCAATTTAGCAAAGATGAGGTCACCCATGTACAGTAAATGGAGAGTAATTGCAGTGGTATAGTGGCAGAGTCGATATTGCAAAAGGCTGAAGAATGAATGGAACACAGATAAACTGAAACAGTAAACGTGGTTAATAATTGTGGTGGCGTAGCAGTTAAGCGCTCAGCTGTTAAATGAAAGGCTGGCAGTTTGAACCTGAGAAAGAAAGTTTGAACCTGGAGAAAGACCTGGTGACCTGCTCCCGTAAAACATGGACTTTTGGCAGTTCGTGGTATGTTAAATATTCTTTGCCAATCTCATGGTTCAAAGGCATCAATTCTTCTCTGGTCTTCCTTATTCACTGTCCGGCTTTCTCATGCATAGGAGATGACCAAAAGTACCATGGTTTGAGTCAGGTGCACCTGAGTCCTCAAACTGACATCTTTGCTCTTTAACATTTTAAAGAGGTCTTTTGCAGCATATTTGCCCAGTGCAATATGTTGTTTGACTTCTTGACTGCTGCTTCCATGGGAGCTCTGGTGGCATAGTGCCTAAGGCATTTGACTGCTAATCAGAAGGCTGGTGGTTCAAATCCACCAGCCACTCCTCAGAAGGAAGGTTGGGCAATCTACTTCTGCAGATACTGCCTCAGAAACCCAAGGAGGGGTCGCTATGAGTCGGGTCCGACTCCATGGCACATAACAACAAGCTTCCGTGGCTGTTGACTGTGGATCCAAGTAAAATGAAATCCTTGACAATTTCAGTCTTTTCTCTATCTGTTGTGATGTTGCTTACTGGTCCACTTGTGAGGATTTTTGTTTTCTCTTTGTTGAGGTATAATCCATACTAAAGGCAGTAGTCTTACATCTTCATCAGTAAATGCTTCAAGTTCCCTTCACTTTCAGCAAGCAAGGTTGTGTCATCTGCATATTGTAGGTTGTTAATGAGTCTTCCTCCGATCTTGATACTATGTTCTTCTTCGTGTAGTCCAGCTTTTCAGATCACCCACTCAGCAAATACATGGAAGTATGGTGAAAGGATATAATCCTGACCCACTCCTTTCCTGATTTTAAAACACATAGTTTCCCTATGCCCTTGTTCTGTTCAAACAACAGCCTCTCCGTCTGTGTACAGGTTCTGCATGAGCACAATTAAGTGTTCTGGAATCTTCATTTCTTGCAATGTTATTCCATAATTAGTTATGATCCACACAGTCAAATGCCTCTGCATAGTCAAAACAACACAGGTAAACATCTCTCTGGTATTCTCCACTTTCAGCCAAGATCCATCTGACATCAGCAATGCTATCCCTAGTTCCACACCCTCTTCTGAAACTGGCTTGAATTTCTGGCAGTTCCCTGTTGATGTACTGCTACAACCATTCTGAATGATCTTCAGCAGAACTTTTCTTGTGTGTGATATTAATGTCAGTGTGCTGTACTGTGGTGCCTTGCGTGTTTTTGGGAGGCTGGAGGCTATGCCACTGGCATTTCAAATCCCAGCAGGGTCACCCCTAGTGGCCAGGTTTCAGCAGAGCTTCAGACTCAGACAGACTGGGAAGGAGGACCTGAAGATCGACTTCTGAAAAAACTGGCCTCACAATCCCTGCCGTACCTGAGCCCATCATTGCAGCCACTGTGTCAGTGCATCTCATTGAGGGCCTTCCCCTTTTTTGCTGACCCTCCACTTTACCAAACACGATATCCTTCTCCAGGGAATGGTCCCTTCTGACAACATGACCAAAGTAGGTGAGACAAAGTCTGGTCATTCTCGCTTCCAAGGAGCATTCTGGGTGTACTTCCTCCAGGACAGATCTGCTAGTTCTTTTAGCAGTCCACGGTACTTTCAGTATTCTTCGCCAGCACCACAACTCAAAAGCATCAACTCTTCTTCGGTCTTCCTTATTCATTGTCCAGCTCTCACATGCATATGAGGCGATTGGAAATATCATGGCTTGTGTCAGGTGCACCCTAGTCCTCAAGGAGACATCTTTGCTCCTCAGCACTTTAAAGAGGTCTTTCGCAGCAGAGTTGCCCAGTGCAATACGTCGTCTGATGTCCTGACTGCTGCTTCCAGTGGTGTTTATTGTGGAACCAAATAATACGAAATCTTTAACAACTTCAATCTTTTCTCCATTTATTGTGATGCTCTTTACTGGTCCAGTTGTGAGGATTTTCATTTCCTTTATGTTGAGACGTAATCCACACTGCAGACTGTAGTCTTCAATCTTCATCAGTTAGTGCTTCAAGTCACCCTTTCAGCAAGCAAAGTTGTGTCATCTGCATATTGCAGGTTGTTAATGAATCTTCCCCTCCAATCCTGATGCCACACTCTTCTTCAAACAGTCCCGTTTCTTGGGTTATTTGTTCAGCATACAGAATGAATAAGTATGGTGAAAGGATACAACCCTGACGCACTCCCTTTCTGATTTTAAACCTGATGAATAGTATTGGAATGTTGTTTGATGCAGTCCTGGAAGATGAGTCTCTCAGATTGGAAGAAGGAAGGAACAACCTCTTCTAAAATCAATCCAGGAGCTCTAGTAGCGTAGTGCCTAAGGCACTTGACTGCTAACCAGAAGGCTGGCGGTTCAAACCCACCAGCCACTCCTCGGAAGGAAGGTGAGACAATCTACTTCCATAGTGATACTGTCTTGGAAACCTAAGGAGGGGTCTCTATGAGTCGGGTCCGACTCGATGGCATATAACAACACAACAACAACAAAAATCAATCCATTTAATAATTTAAATTATTACTGACACTTACGTTGCTTTACCTTTGGTTTTACAACATACTTTGTGCTAAATCCTAAATCAAAAAAACAAATCCCAATTACAACATTATTTCTATGGGAAAGAAACTGTTTCATGACCATCAGCTTTATAACATACTTTATGAGGACACATTATATTAAAAATACATTAAGAATATCTGTACTTGTACTTTGTCATCAGTGACGGCAAGCATTGATCTATGGGTGGATACATGGGTGGACAGGCTGAATGAAGAGGTATGTCTAGGCAAGGGGAAATGTGCCCATGACCATGTATAGGGTTGGCAGACGATGTTTCTACAAGTGTATTTGTATGTGCTGTAAGAATTTCTGGGTGTATAGCAGAGCTGACAAAAGACAAGGTTGTGGTGGCTTCTTGGCCACAGCCTGCTACCCTCAGGGAGTAAGCAGTCAGACCTGTGGGCTCAGGACCATGGTTGCAGGGGACATCAAGCTCAATTGGCATAACACACTACACAAAAATACTGTTCTACATCCTACTTTGGTGAGCAGCAACTAGGGTCTTAAAAGCTTGCAAGTAGCCATTTAGATGTAATGATGGGTCTCTTCTCATCCAGACCAAAGAAGAATGAAGAAAAACAAAGACACATGGAAACAATTTGTCCAAGGGACTGGAAGACCACACAATCCTCAGCCTATATGACCATGAGACCAGGAAAACTAGATGGTACCTGGTTACCACTGTCAACCACATGGAGGGGGATTGGCACAAGAGATCTCGGATAGAATGGGAGAACAATGTGGAACAAAACTCAAAATCAT
Source organism: Orycteropus afer afer (assembly GCF_000298275.1). Taxonomy (NCBI): domain Eukaryota; kingdom Metazoa; phylum Chordata; class Mammalia; order Tubulidentata; family Orycteropodidae; genus Orycteropus; species Orycteropus afer. The sequence continues at coordinate 10,219,524 of NW_006921679.1, read as the reverse complement.
TTTTTAAAAAAAGGCCAGGTTTGTTGGTCTAACAGAGACTGGTGAGACCCCTGAGATTATGGTCTCTAGTTACTCTGTGGGTCTGGAACTGAACTCATTCCTGTGACTTCCAGTCAAACAATAGACAGGCATATGGGGTGAACATTTACATCAGGTAGATACACTCCTTGGAGCAACCAACTGATCAACTGTGGGAGAATGGAAGGGCAGTGTTTGCACAGGGAGACAGCTCGGGGGGCAGGAGTGCATGTGATGGAAGGACACAGGGAAGAGGTAACTATGGGGAGGAAGTGGGAAGAGAGCTGTTACATGTGGGAAATCACAGTCAATGTCATGAAACAAAATGTGTACAAACTGCTGTATGGAAAATGAATTTGCTCTGTAAACTTTGGTATCACAATAAAAATTAAAAAAGAAAAAAAAAAGAATATCTGTACTTGATGGCATACAACATAAAAACAAGGTGCAAAAAATAAAATGTAAATGGGATCAGAATAAGCTTGTTAGACAATTTCAAGAACAGGGAATGATTTTAGCCAATGACTACTCCAGGAACAGAGTAAACTCTATTATATCTACTGTTGGAAAGAACACCCTTGATTGGAGCCCTGGAGGGAAAGGAAGTAAATTAAACCAAAGACTGACCCATTCCCCTCCTCAACACCTACCACTTTCCAGTATTTAAAAATGGTCCAGTCACAAGTGACAATTTCTTACTTCTCGATAAACTAAAAAAAAATTCCAAACTACATTTGGCTCTCTGCCTCATTCCAAATACTTAAATGTTTTATACTTTATAAAGGAAATGATCAGAAAGAAATGTGAAGTTGGAAGGATTGATATAAAATAGCTTAAAATAAGATATTGATTATAAAAAGGTAACCTCCTATTGAGAATCACCTAAAGTAATCGCCAACCTAATATAACAGTGCTTTGTGGGCTATGAAGGAGCCTTCATGGTGCAGTAGTTACTCTTGGCTGCTAACTGAAAGATCGGTGGTTCAAACCCCTACCAGATACTCCATGGGAGAAAGATGTGACCATTTGTTTCTGTAAAAATTACACCCCTAGAAACTCTATGGGGCAGTTCTACTCTGTCCTATAGGGTCACTATGAGTCAGCATGGACTTGAAGGCGTGGATTTTTTTTTTTGTTTGTGTTTTACAAAGCACATGTATTCACCTACCCAGCCACACACGGATGCACTTCTACTTTTCATGGGAAAGCACACTGGAGATGAAAAAGATTTGCTTCCTACATCGAGTAATGATCCAGTGGAAGTAGTCAGATTCCATGAATATAAACCAAACCAAACCCACTGCCATCGAGTCAATTCCAACTCACAGCGCCCCCTAGAGGACAAAGTGGAACTGCCCCCGAGGGTTTCCAAGTCTGTCAATCTTTACAGAAGCTGACTGCCTCGTCTTTCTTCTGCAGAATGGCTGGTGGGTTTGAACCATCAACCTTTTGGTTAGCAGCCAATGCTTAACCAGGACTCCTTTCTTCAGAGATACCAGACATAAAAAACTCCAATCTTACCTCTGCCTATTTCTAAAACCTCATCTGTCCTCAAAACACTGACAGCCTGAGGTTGAACCCAGTGATAGTGGGTTTAGTTTGGGCTTTCTTTCTGTAAATATTTACAGCCTTGGAAACCCTATAGTGCACTTCTACTCTGTCCTATGGGTCACTGTGAGTTGGAATCAATTTGAAGGGCCGCAAGGAGCTCTGGTAGCATAGTGCCTGAGGCACTTGACTGCTAACCAGAAGGCTGGCAGTTCAAACCCACCAGCCACTCCTCAGAAGGAAGGCTGGGCAATCTACTTCTGTAGTGATACTGCCTCGGAAACACAAGAAGGGCTCGCAATGAGTCGGGTCCGACTTGATGACAAATAACAACAACAACAACAGGTCCTCCAAAGAAAGGAGCTCTGGTGACACAATGATCAGGCACTTAGTTGTTAACCAAAAGGTCAGCGGCTGGAACCCTCCAGCAGCTTCGTGGGAGAAAGATGCAGCATACTGCTTCCGTAAAGATTACAGCCTAGGGTTACGATGAGTTGGAATCGACTAGACGGCTCACAATAACATCCCCAAAGAGGAATACACAGCATATGTACTTCATTCCAAGGGTACAAAACAAAGAACTGGTGTATGAGCTGAAAATATTACATTCCTTTTTAATCAAGCTGAGAAAAAGCATGTTGAGTGAGACAACTAAGAAGATGAAAGCATGATGGAAAACTATCTTCAAGAGACGGCAGGCGTAGGGGAAGCATACAGACTGGCTGCAAGAGAGTGGTTGAACAAGTGAGTAGCATTTCAGTACAACAGAGTACTGAACACCATATCTAAGTTCATACTCTCCCCAAACTACTGAGACTATGGGCAAAGACATCTTTTAAAGATATAAACCCATGAAGATGAAAAACAGAAGAGAAGACAGCTTATGGTTTTGGAAACTAGAAAGCAAGTGGACAAACAGTAGCTGAACAAGACTGAAGGGGACAGGGAAGGCAGCTGAGACCCTATCAGATTAGACAGCCTACTCCTCATGACACAGAGGATTCTCAGTAGGAGACACCTCTGGATGTAGAATCAGCTGGAAGATCAAGCTGAGGAAATAACCCAGCAAACAGAGTGAGACGAAATGACAGAAATGTGATAGGACAGCTAGATGACGAGCGCATGTAGCCAAACCCAGGTAGTCCCCAACTTAATGACGTATTCAAGTTACAGGAATCACACGACTGTTGGCTTTTGGTTTTTGTACATCTTATCATTAGTAATATGGACTACATACAGTGTTGCAGTGCATAATTTGCTGATGTTGTGACTCTCAGATGTTCACCCCAAGATGTTCAATGTTATGATTTATAAATATACTGATTAAAAGAAAAGGCAATAATAATGAAAAGCTAAAGAAAAAAAAGAAAGAAAAATGAGGTATTAGACTTACATTGTAAACAGCTTACAAGGGAGTCGTCAGAACTGAACCCTGTAGTAAGCCAGGGGCCTACCTGTAATTAGGAGTCCCAGAAAAGAGAGGAAGAACATTACCCAGTAATTCAAGAAAACGTCCCAAATTAAAAGACATGATTTGCAGCACTGGACAGGTCCACTGAAGCCCTACCACAAATGGATGAAAGTAGACCCACACCAAAACACAGCATCTGAACACTTCAAAAGAGTGCAGATGAAAGAGTTGACTTTACAAGCTTCCAGCAGGGACGGGACGGAAAACAGGTCACTTGGACAGGAAAAGGAGTCAGGATTTTCTTTGCATTTCCCAGTGGCAGTCTTTCTTGAAAGTCAGGCATTCTAGACTCCCTGTGCCTACACTGTATAAAATCATGAAGTATTCATTACATCATCAATAACTCACTCACTGCTGTTGAGTCGGATCTGACTCATAGCGACCCCTCCTTGGGTTTCCGAGGCAGTATCACTACGGAAGTAGATTGCCTCATCTTCCTTCCGAGGAGGGGCTGGTGGGTTTGAACCTCCAGCCTTCTGGTTAGCAGTCAAGTGCCTTAGGCACCATGCTCCCAGAGCTCTCACACTGTCAACAGATGTGGTTTATGCAGAATCTGTTCTGCAGGAAAACATTCTAGAGTAGTGAGTCATATGTAGAAAAACTGTGAATTTCATAAAGGCTAATATGTTAAATATAAGGGTAAATTATCTTTATTATGTGATGATGAGGAAACAGATCATAAGCAATTGTTGCCTTCTGAGCTATGATGGTTACTGAGCGGGGAAGAGGTGTGTGAGAATGATGAGCTTGGGATGAAATCTTACTGATTTCTAAGCTAGTTTGGTCTCACATTAAGAGATGTGACCTGAATAGCCTAACTTGCTTTGGTGTGGTATCTCCACTCCTCGGAAGGAAGGTTGGGCAATCCTACTTCCGTAGTGATACTGCCTCGGAAACCCAAGGAGGGGTCGCTATGAGTCGGGTTTGACTCGACGGCACATAACAACAACAACAACAACTCTGGTTTTTAATGCTGTTAATACATCCAAATAAGGAAAGAATGAAAAATTAAAAAAAAAAAAAGACAGCACTTAAACTATATTCTTGGGCTTTGGCCATATTTTAAATCATTTTTAATAACAGCTCCTTATTTTATAAACTAAAACTCCTAATAATTATTGTTCTTATTACTGTATTTTCAAATATTGCCTGTCACCATTTCTGCCCTTTGGATACCATGACTTATGTTCACGTATTGTGTCATCTAAAACTCTTCTAGATTCTGCCTTTTTGACTTTATGTCACAAGTCCAGAATAATGAAACTGTTAAGATGTCTTTTACATGTAAGATATCTTTGAATCTCCTGGGATGGTCACCAAGAAAGAAACAAAGATTTGCTCCTTCATCTTAGAAAAGGTAGAGTAATACAAGTAATTTAGGTTTGTTTGACATTCTTCAAATTTTAATTAATTCAAACTATTGTGAAAACTCATTCCCAAACAGATTTATTTGACAAAAGTCTTTATAGATTAATTATATGCAAATAAAATATATTAATGTATACATGTTTCAATGATTATGTATTTTTCAGGTTGAGAAGAGGCAGACGCATGTTCATCTGCAAAAACCAATACAATAATTGTCTCGTGTTGACTTTTATTTCTAGGTTTCAATATCCTTGGCAATCAGGATTATAGTACACCTTAGGGTATAAATCAAAACACCATGCAGGATTGTCAAGGACCTCACTGTTCATAGTATGTTCTAACCCCCTGTGATAGTTGGAGCTGTGTGTCAACTTGGCTGGACCCCAGTTCTGTGTGGTTGTTCCCATGATAGGATCAGATGACTGTGTTCTGAGTGGCCAGTCTGCCCAAGGGGAGTTTCCCTAGGGGTGTGGCCTGCTTCCAAGGTATCCAGGAACATCCTGGGAAGAGACACATTCCTGGAGGGATTGGAACCCTGGTGTGCTGACTACAGACTTCCGTGAGTGAGCAGCCCACCGCTAGGCCTGGAGATCTCGGATTTGTCTTTTGTTGGAGTCAACAACCAGAGTACTGCCTGCCAGCCTTGGATCTCTCGGCCCCCTGCAATTACGGAAGCCAAAGCGGCCGCCAGCCCATCTCCTCCAGAGACTTGGACTTGTCGGCTTGGACTTGTCAGCTTCTATATGCTTGTGAGCCATTTTCCTAAGATAAATTTCTCTCTCTCTCTCACTCTATAAATATATATATACACTTTTCTGGTTTTTGTGTTTCTCTAGAGAACCCAATCTAACACACCCCCTAAGTTATCACTGACTGAATCTTCATATACTAATAATGAATTATACGTCAACAGACGAACCACTGACTGAATCTTTATAAATTAATTGTGAATTACACATCAACAGACGATCCATTCTCTTCCATTCTAATGATTCTAGTTAAGATGACGAGTTCTCCAGTGCTGTTCAATCTTGTCACCGACAGAAACAATAATCTTCCCTCAGTCGCTACTTCATCAGCTTAGGGGACTGGCTGTTTTTGAAACATCATTAGAGAAGACAACCCTTGAACATCTATGGAAATGACCTCGCCAGATTCTTTAACATTTAATGTTATTGTTGTTGTTGTTAAGAGCCTTCAAGTTCGGCTCTGACCTATAGTGATCTTATGTGTGACAAAACGACACGTTGCCCAGTCCTGCACCATCGTTATAATAGTAGGTATGTTTGAGCCCATAGCTGTTGCCATGGATTAATACAGGAGTAAAACTCCTTGGATCAATGGCTCTCAAGTAAAGAGGTACAACAGATACTCAAATTAGTGGAAGACTGTCCTACCCAGAGACTTCCAACGAAGGATTCTTAAGAACCCTCTAGAAGAAAATGATCTTAGAGAGAGAAAGAAAGCATCTATCTGAGACACTGGACCAAGTGGTGTGAAAGACACAGCTTCCACGCAGGTCCCATGGAACAAGCTCCTCACCCTCCAACCTGCAGGCTCTTATTTCTTATTTCCAAGTTATTTTCTCTCCTTTCTGCTGGATTAAATTTCCGAATCGTTATCAGACACTTGTTACCTCTTAACGATAACATCCCTAACACCAGTATTCATCACATTGCTCTTTGAATCCCTAGTCACTCCTTGCATGAGTCCAACACCAGGCTATAATTTGCTTATGATTTCACTAAAATATGTAATCTAACCAACTGCTGAGTTTGTAACTCTTTGGGGTGCAACTCAGTTTACTCCAGTTCCAGAGCAATTACACTCAATGACTAAGCAACTCTTTAAATAGTAAACTAAAAATAGTAAACAACACAGACAGCTCTCATGATGTCACACCTGGGAAGGTTTCTGTCTACCCAAAACCACACTTGCAGCATCTTGGCCCCTGGCTGAGAAGTGGCCACCAAATGCTGTTAATAATCTCAGCATTTTCAGTGTTGTGGTGCTCAGACTTGGGATCGCCAGAGTCTCGAACATTACTGCATGGCCATTTATGCTCCAGGTAACTCAAAAGCCAACCTCACACCACAACCAACAAAAAAAATGCATAGAAAAGAACTGACCTAGGTCCAACAACAGATGAGGTTCTCGGAGCAATCTCCTGATCTAAGGAACTCTGGCAACAGTGAAGATGCAGGTTTCACAGAAGTCCAGAGGGGCTGAGTGTGGCTAAGAGGAGGGCTTGAGAAAATGACAAGAAGCCCTGCTGATAACCAGACTGCAATATCCTTAGCAATAATGGCAAGGCCAGGAGGAAACAAACAAGGTTTGCCCAAGACCACAGCTGCAGAATGACTACAAAATGACTATAGTAGTTCTTCCTTTTTTTTTTTTTTTTCTTTTTAGTGATTACTACTTCCTTACCGGCAGCTCTGGTAGCGTAGTGCCTAAGGCACTTGACTGCTAACCAGAAGGCTGGCGGTTCAAACCCACCAGCCACTCCTCGGAAGGAAGATGGGGCAATCTACTTCCGTAGTGATACTGCCTCGGAAACCCAAGGAGGGGTCGCTATGAGTCGGGTCCGACTCGACGGCATAACAACAACAACAACACTTCCTTACCAGAGTCACCAGCTCCGATTCACTCATCCTTCTGAACACAGTGTGGACGTACTCACCACCCTGACCCCACTTCATGACAGTGTGCAATCCACAGGCAGACTTCCCTACTTCCCACTGTCTTTTCTCAGAATCATTCAGCCCAAGCCATAAACTCTATGAAGCCCCTCCCCTGTTACTGTTACTGAGACACCTCACAGTCCCTCTGGGGCTCACTTTCCCTCGCTACCTAGCCCAAAACCAAACCCACGGCCGTTGAGTTGATTCCAACTCATAGAAACCCTACAAGACAGAGAAGAGCTGCCACATAGGGTTTCCAACGCTGTCATCTTTTCAGAAGCAGACTGCCTCATCTTTCTCCCAGAGTGACTGGTGGCTTCACTTAGGAGCCTTCCAGTTAGCAGCCAAACACTTTAACCACTGCGTCACCAGGGAAGGTTAATAAACCTGTGTATTCCTGGTGGTCTTTATCTAGTGGTCTTCGTTATTTATCATGCCAAACTACGTTACACTAAGTTTAATGCATTAAAGTCCCTTGCCATAGAAACATGTCTGCTCTTTTGATCATTCTGACATATGAAATTCACAAGTTAACTTTTTAGTCACTGGCAAAAGTTTCTTCAAAAGAATTAATTAATTCTAGATTTGAGAGGCCATCCTTGTAATTTGGGAGAGTTCCTGTGCTTGGCACTTTCATGGTCCCTGAGATATAGTGATGAACAAGACAGACCCAACAGGGATTACTTTCAAGTGTCTTGAAATGCCCAGATGCCAAATGCCAAGCAGTTGCAAAGCTTCTTGTAAACCTAGCAACAAGCACGTGTCATCTGCATTACCTCATGGAAGCAAATCAGGCTTGTAAGCACTCACACTTCCAATTCATCTTTACCTTGTTTGGAGAAGCAGTTCTGTGGAGCTTAGAAAGATCTGTCCTGCTTAGTTACAAGATTACATTAACCCGACCAGACATCACTAGAATATAGGGGTATCCACCAATCGAGCTCCCTTAATCATCTCCCCAAAGTGCTATTTTTCTGAACAAGTTCACAAAGAATAAAATTAAGTGCATTGCATCTGGGATTCAAGAACCATTTCACCTGGGTCATTTTATTATCCTTTCTCCCCCATAAACTGCATGCCAAAAGAAATAGGCAACATTAAAATTGAAATTCATATACAATAACATTTTTCTCCCATATAGGTTGGTCTTTCCTATATTTCACAGATCTGCCTAATTTATTTCTACCTGACTACTAACAATTTTTCTTTCAAGTATTACTAAATTCAGAATATATCTGAACATTTCTTAAATTTCAAACAATACTGCCACCAAATCAAAGTTATTTTCTATCTGGTCAACACTCAGTAAAATTAAAAAGTGTTACAAATGTTCAATGCTGAAAAAATAAATAGGATGAGATCCAGAATCACTACGTTACAACTCTGCCTCCCGCACGGAGAGACTTTATGGCACCGTTAGTAACACAATGTTGAATCTGAATTTATAGACAAAAGTTTGGTCACAAAAGTTTTTTGATTTAAAGAAATTAAGACACACTCATTCTCTCTTGCTTACATCCTATTTTCATTATTTCTAGAATCTTTTAAAAGTAATATTTAACATTATTTAATGGTTTTCATTCAAACCAGTGAGTACATGGAGGGATGTTAACCCTTAAGCACTGCTAGTAAGAGTATAAACTCAGAGAACCATCTAGGATAGTGAAATCAAGCATATGTATTCCCTGTACCCACAAAAAGTCACATATTTGTGGAGAAAATAGAGGCATCACTGAAAATAGATAAATGTGGTATATACATAGCATGAGAATATATGGTTGAGAGGAATGAACTAAGTCCATATATATATATATAGAGAGAGAGAGAGAGAGAGTTAAGTGGAAAAAAGGAGCTCTGGTAGCGTAGTGCCTAAGGCACCTGACTGCTAACCAGAAGGGTGGCGCTTCAAACCCACCAGCCACTCCGCAGAAGGAAGGTTGGGCAATCTACTTCCACAGTGATAGCGCCTTGGAGAGCCAAGGAGGGGTCACTATGAGTCGGATCCAACCTGACGGCACATAACAACAACAAAGTAGAAAGAGAAAACAGGACAGAGATAGGAGAATGGAAAATAAGAGAAAACGCAGGGGCTTGTACAGATAGGCAAGGTTAGTGTGGCCTGTCTGCAGCAGTGTTTGCAACTCAATTCTATGTACCTGGTGTCTAAGAAAGAGCCAACCAGTTAAATGGAACCACCATCATCCAACTATAAAAACAGGATTTCCTAGAATAGGGAAGAAAAGCAGTGGGAGGAGAATTAAAGTTGGCAAACATCAAAGATGTATAAAATGTATCAAAATTTCACCTGAATTACACAGATATTTGGGGTGTTAGACAATAAAATCAGCAAGACTAATTAAAGTGCACTTTCAGGAAGACTGTGGAACAAGACTATACATTGCAAGGGATCAAGATAGGAAGCAAGAAGATGAATGAGGAAGCTGTTGTCAGTAATCAAGAGGAGAATAACAAAACCACTGTAAACATGGCACAGGGTGGAGGTCTGACCTCCTCTAACTTCACAAGGGCTCCCCATTGTGAATCCCCATCAGCATCAGTCCAAGACTGATTCCTATGAAGCGCAGGTCGGACACACCTCCTCTAACTTTTTCACTAATTCCAGCCATCCCTCCCAGGGCATTCTTCTTTGCTGACTTTGATAACTTCTTGAAATGGCCACATATAACTCAGATCATACTCACAATCACGGGGTTTACTAGGGAAGTACCAGGTTACAATTCAGGATCAGGAATGACTCAGGATACAGTTCTCAGCTGGGTCCACAGGCAAGCCTCTCCCTGGCCCTCAGCCTCTCAGCCCCTTAGGCCTCTGGGACCAGCCCAGCCTCTGCCCTACTCGGGGCAAGTGTTACAAACTTCTTTAGCTCTACTGATAGGTGCCTACTGCACCAGTCAGCTTCAGCCCAAAGGCACTCAGCTATCTCCCTCTGTGGGCCAGGAAGCCCACTGCACCATCTCCTGGCAGAATCCTGGTTCTGCTGGTGGTGGTTCTTTGCCCCATATCTCTGCCACGACTTCTCACCACCTTATACCACTTTCCAGTGTTATAGCTCTCTCCTGGGTCTAGGAGGTTCTCAGCACAAGGACCCAGGGTCCAAAGGACACACTCTGCTCTTAGCTAGTCATCCTCGTTGGTAGTGAGTTCCCCCTTTCTGCTTCTGGGATGGCTATTTTAAGCTTAGCAGAATGGCAAAACCGACCAATCCTCTCATGAGGGTTCCATACACTTTATTTGCCTGGTCCCATCCCACAAAGGAGCCATGCATTTTATTTACATTTAGCAAGCTGTCCAATTCCCTCAGGGGCCACAAGCACCTTATTTGCACAGTCTCAGCCAATCATGTGGTGGGAGTTAGAAGACCATCGTGAGGAAGGTCATATAAAAATGATCCATCATATTGCAAGTATAAATTTTGCTATTTTCCATGTGGATCATCAGGAGTGGAATTAAGAAGTGATAAGCTTACCCTGACTTCCTAATAGTCATCCCCGGTACAGGTGCTTGTTGTTGTTAGGTGCCATCGAGTCATCTCTGACTCATAGTGATCCTATGCACGGCAGAACGAAACACCACCCAGTCTTGCGGCAGCTCCACAGTCCCTACTATACTTGAGTCCATTGCAGCAGCCACTGTGTCAATCCATCTCATTGAGGGGCTTCTCCTCTTTCGTAGACCCTCCACCTTACCAAGCATGACATCCTTCTCCAGGGAACGGTCCCTTCTGACAACATGACCAAAGTAGGTGAGATAAAGTCTGTCCATTCTTGCTTCCAACGAGCATTCCAGCTGCACTTCCTCCAGAACAGGTTTGTTAGAGCTCTTAGCAGTCCATGGTACTTTCAGCATTCTTCACCAACACCACAGCTCAAAAACATCAGTTCTTCTTTGGTCTTTCTTATTCATTGTCCAGCTGTCACATGCATATGAGGTGACTGAAAATACCATGGCTTGTGTCAGGCACACCTTAGTCCTTAAGGAGATATCTTTGTTCCTCAGCACTTGAAAGAGGTCTTTTGCAACTGACTTGCCCAGTGCCACACATTGTCTGATGTCCTGACTGCTGCTTCCATTGGTGTCGATTATAGAACCAAGCAATGTGAAGTCTTTGACAACTTCGATCTTTTCTCCATTTATTGTGATGCTGCTTACAGGTCCAGTTGTGAGGATTTTGTTTTCTTTATATTTAGGAGCTCTGGTAGCGTAGTCCCTAAGGCATTTGACTGCTAACCAGAAGGCTGGTGGTTCAGACCCACCAGCTATTCCTCAGAAGGAAAGTTGGGCAATATAATTCCGTAGTGATACCGCCTCAGAAACCCAAGGAGGGGTCGCCGAGAGTCGGATCCGACTCGATGGCACTGTGTTGCATTTTGTTGCATTATATTGAGATGTAGTCCATACTGCAGACTGCATTCTTCAATTTTCATCAGTAAGTGCTTCAAGTCATCCTCACTTTCAGCAAGCAAAGTTGTGTCGTCCATGTATCACAGGTTGTTAATGATTCTTCCTCCAATCCTGATGCCATGTTCTATGCTTGGCATGAGTTTAAAAACTGGCAGTCAAAACCTGCCACTTTTCCCTGTTTTCTTCCATCTGCTACCAACCCCTAACTACACACAAGGTAAAGCTGGGTAAGAGGTCCCATTGTAATTAGGTAAATATGTGACATCACACTCAAAGTGAGGCGGCCTCAGCGGAAGAAAATATGCCTGCCTGACACGGGAGCAGGAAGGTGGCATATTCTGACCTCCTCTAACTACACAAGAGAGGACAGACTCACCATCAGCAGCCCAATGCCTGCTCCTATGAGGCCAGACATGCTGCCACCCCCCAGCCCTCTTACCAACCTTGACACCAACCGTTTCTCCTGCGGCACCCACTACCTATTTGCTCGGTTCAATAATTCACTGCAGTGGCCACACAAAACTCACAGATTATGGGGTTTGTTAGGGAAGAGCTAAAATGGCAAGGAGGCCACATGTTCTGACCTTCTCTAATCCCACAAGAGGAAGATAGGATTACCAGCAGTAACCCAAGGCCTATTCCTGCCAGGTCAGACATGCTGCCTCTCTCCAGCCCTTTCACCAACCGTTCCTCCCAAAGCACCCACCACCTCTCTCCTGGGTTCGATAATTCACTGCAGTGGCCACACAGAACTCACAGATTATGGGGTTTATTAGGGAAGCACCAGGCTACAACTCAAGTTCAGGAAAAACGCTCAGTCTCTCTCCCAGCCCACTGTCCCTCAGCCAACAGTCTCTCACAGCCTCTTTCCCAGCAGTGCTGGTCCCTCGGTGTCTCACTCAGCAATGCGTGTCTCTCGCGTCTCTTTCCCAGCAGCACGTGTCTCTTTCAGGGGTGCGTGTCTCTTTCAGCAGCACGTCTTCCTCCACCAGCAGTCAGAGAGAGCTCTGCCTCCAGGAGGCCTCCTTTTGAGCCCGGAAGGGTGGTCAAACTAGCCAATCACAGCATCAGAACTCTAAGCACATGAGAGAGTGTGGAAACCTCCCAGAACATTGTATTGTGCCACGCCCAAAAGAAATAACCCAGGTGGGCGACTTTAAAATCAGGATCTCCTCAGTTGCTAATAGCAATTCCCACCTTGGAGTTTACAAAGACTTATGGGTAGAAAAGCCACACTAAGTAATTTACTACACTGCAGGAAGCAACGAGCTAAAGTTGCTAAAAGTTCAGGAACACACTCAGTCTCTCTCAGCCACCTCTCAGCTGATAGTCTCTCTCAGTCTCGCTCCGTAATACATCTCTCTCTCAGCAATGTGTGTCTCGCATGTCTCTCTGTACCACATTTTTTTCAGCAGCACATCTTTCCCAGCCAGCTATCAGAGAGACTCTCTCCTCCTGCCTCTAGAACTCCTTTTTGAGCCTGGCAGTGGCCAAAACCAACCAATCCCAACATCAGAATTCTATACACCTGAGAGAGAGAGCGAACTTCCCAGAAGATTGTTTCTTGCTGCTCCAACAGAAATACTCCAGGTGGATAACTTTAATGATCAGCTACTCATGGCAAAGGGAGAGTTACAAAGACTATAGCTAGAAAAGCCATATCATGTAATTTACTACACCGTAACACTCTAAATCTCAGTGTGGGAGTCTCTCCTGCCAGCAATTCTCTCCTTACAAGGTGGGTCATAGCTGGTTGGAAAGGCTTAAGTCTTGCAGCAATATCAATCTTTTATATTTGAGGCTTTTAGACCACTCTGGAAAAAAAATTACTAGTATATTTTTAAGCCATGCATCCCTCCTGCTTCTCGGATCAAATTCAGGGCTATCAAGGGGGGAAAGCAGAGACATTCCCCATGATTCTGAACTACTCCTTGGCCTCCAACTTTCCAGAAACCAGAAAGCCCATTCTCCCCAAGTGAATACTCCATAAATGTGACTTCCTGGGAGGTGACCAGAAATGGGATCCCCTCAAGAGGGTGATAATTTGTATCAAGTGTTTTCCATATACCAAATATTAGTATACTACACATGGGAGCTCTGGTGGCATAGTGCCTAAGCCAAATGACTGCTAACCAGAAGGCTGGTGGTTCAAACCCACCAGCCGCTCCTTGGAAGGAAGGTTGACAATCTACTTCCATAGAGATACCACCTCAAAAACCCAAAGAGGGGTTGCTACAAGTGGGAATCGACTCCACGGCAGTGAGTTTGGTTTTGGTTTTCTTTATACTAAGCATATTACTCAGAAGGAAGATTGGGAAATCTACTTCCGTAGTGATACCACCTTGGAAACCCAAGGAGGGGTTGCTATGAGTCGGGTCTGACTAGATGGCACATAACAACAACAAACAACAAACATATTACATGAACACATGTTAAAGTCCATGCCACATCTGCTCTGAAGTTATTTACATAAAATACATATTTTACATGCATGTATTTCTGTATACACAGAGCACCCATATGAATATATATACTTTTTGATTGCATATATGTAATGTATAAATGTATAAAACACGTTTGTGTGTAAATGCACACACACACACACATATATATATCTGTATTTAGATCTATCTATCTATATGTTTTGTTGCTGTTGTTGTTATGTGCCATCGAGTCAGCCCCGACTCATAGCTACCCCTCCTTGGGTTTCCGAGGCAGTATCACTACGGAAGTAGATTGCCCAACCTTCCTTCTGAGGAGGGGCTGGTGGGTTTGAACCGCCAGCCTTCTGGTTAGCAGTCAAGTTCCTTAGGCACTACGCTACCAGGGCTCCAACACAAATATATATATACATTAACAGATAAAGATTATAGCCTAGGAAACCCTATGGAGCAGTTCTACTCTGTCCTGTAGGGTCATTATGAATCAGAATTGACTCAAGGAAAGTGGGTGTGGCTTGGGCTTTGCTCCCATGAAGATTATAAGCCTAGGAAACCCCATGGGGCAGTTCCACTCTGTCACATGGAGGCGCTATGAGTCGAAATTGACTTGACGGCACCTAACAACAACGACATACCCTGCCCCTTACACTGCAAGTGGTGTTTAATAATCTCCTCACAATAGCATAGTATCGCTATCCTAGGTTTACATATCAGAACTAGAGGCCTGGAGGATCCAAAGTCACAGAGCTGAAAGTAGCAAAGCTGGGGTGCACATCCAGGCCGTCTGATGCCAGAAGCCACTCTCAACCACCAAACTAGGAGGGCTTCCTAGAGAAAGAAGATTCAGTCCCTCCACCCTTATGGAAACATCACTACCAACTCTTTTATTTATTGTAAAGCAGAGTCAGCAAGAAAGAAGAAGGCCCTCAACAAGATGGACTGATGACAGAGGGGCTGTAGCAGTGGGCTCAAGCACAGCCATGCCTGTGGGGGTGGTGCGGGACCGGGCAGTGTTCCATTCTCTCGTGCACAGGGTCACTATGAGTCAGAGCCAAGTCATGGCACCTAACCACAACGTTTTTAACAGTCTCAGGTAGCATGACCACCCAGCCATAGATGGATCAGGCGTGAAGGAAACCCCTCCCCTACCTGCATGGATAGTGAAAAGACTATTTACTTATCAGTAAAAACCAACCAACCAAACAAACAAAAAACACAACAATGATTAAAATTCTCGCTTCTGTCAATGGTCATCTGAACTGCAAGTCAACACACAGATAAAAGCGGTCAGAAGCTTTTCATCAAGAGCTTCTTTATTACACTTTCTTTGAACAAAATCAGGACTGTGAGACCTTCAAACAAAAGACTATGCCAAGTTTTATTCGTAGCGCTCACAATCTATGATCTTTTAACTGTATAACTAGAAATAGCAAGAGGTCAAGAAAAATTTAAATTGTATATACAAACCTTAGGAGCTCTGGTAGCGTAGTGCCTAAGGCACTTGACTGCTAACCAGAAGGCTGGCGGTTCAAACCCATCAGCCACTCCTTGGAAGGAAGATGAGGCAATCTACTTCTGTAGTGATAGCGCCTCAGAAACCCAAGGAGGGGTCGCTATGAGTCGGATTCAACTCAACGGCAATGAGTTTAGTTTTTGTTTTTATACAAACCTTGGGAGGAGCAATGGTGGCACAGTGGCTAAGCGCTCAGCTGTGAACCACAAGGTCAGTGGTTTGAATGCACCAGCAATTCTGCAGGAGAAAGATGAGGCAGTCTGCCTCTGTAAAGATAGACAGCCCCGGAAACACTATGGGGCAGTTCTCTGTCCCGTAGGGTCTCTGGGTTGCTGAGAGTTGGAATACACTTGATCACAATGAGTTAATACAAACCTTGATTTAACAAATACACACTTTGAGTGGCCTAAAGCCAAGAGATAAGGCAGTGTATTCATTTTCGAGTTGATTTGGATTCATCCCTGATTCCAATTCTACCCTCAAGGACAGAGTAGAACTGCCCCACAGGGATTCCAAGGCTGGAATCTTCAGGGAAGCAGAGATGGCCACCTCTTTCTCCCAAGGAAAGACTAGTTCAAATGGCCAACCTTTTGGTTAACAGCCAAGCACCTAACCATTTCGCCACCATACCTCCTAAAGGCACAGGGACTATATAGGAAAGGGAAAAATACCAACGACTGTCAGAACCGGAATAAACCCAAAATGTAAAGGTTGTCAGAAAAACAATTTATAGCTAGCTTACAAAAATACTAGGCACAAGCAAATTTAGATTTTTTCTACTGAAGAAACAAACCCTTAACATCTCCTACAGGTCTGATGAGCTCTGCAACTACTATTCCATTGATCCCGTAAAGAGCCAAATACTTCTAAATGAGAATTATCCTATAAAGAAGTCCTATTTTGTAAAATGATCTGTGACATGTGACATCTGCTGCTACCATTTTTTGCAGTCAAACATCTCTAATATTGTTCTTGAATCAACATCTGGAGAAAAGATCAACTGCAAAAAGACAGCTGTCTAATTACAATGAAAAATGAGTCTATTTATGTAAGCACAGAACAGGTATGCACGGACTACTGAAATGCCAACATTTCCTGCATTACACACATATCACTGTTTCACACCCTGACTAACTTTGTGATTCTATGGAAAACGCCTGTCTTCCATTATAAACCTAATTTGAATTTAAGAAGCGATCTAGATTTGCAACAGACCTATAAAGGACTCCAAGCATTCAAGCTATTTCATCTCAGTAACTGGATTCTTCAAAATGTGCTTTAGTCACAGCTACAATGTTAGCTTGTATTCTAATATTTGATTGCTTTCTTCAAAATGAACTGAAAACAAACTATTTAGATCGATGATGTTTATAGAAACTTGGAAATGCTCTTTGGCTTGTACTTCTTAATTATGTGTCTCAGAATAGACTATTCTGAAAGTTTCATGTAAGCAGATTTGAATAAAATGATTTCATAAGTCTTACCGCCAAAACTGGGATCTCTGGTACCGTAGTGCTGAAAGCACTTGACTGCTAACCAGAAGGCTGGCGGTTCAAACCCACAAGCCACTCCTCAGAAGGAAGGTTGGGCAATCTACTTCCATAGTGATACTGCCTCAGAAACCCAACGAGGGGTCGCTGACTTGGGTCCAACATGACGGCACATAACAACAACAACAACCGCCAAAATTAAATCTGAGAGAAAGGATGAAGTAAATAAATTTAAACTGTCTGATGAGTAAGAGGTTAAAGGGCTAGCCACTCCAGGGCATGCTAGAAATTAACACCTGCAAAAGCTCCCAGAGATCATTCTCCAGCCTGGGCAGTCTGCAGGCAAAGCCGTCCAAGTGAAGCATGACACCAGAACCGAGACAGATCTGCGTCCAAGCCTGGAAATTCCAAACCCTTCCTGTCTCCACTCCCACCATCACCCTTGGCTGTCAGACCCTTACAACTTGCCCATCTCCGTGCCTTACCACTTACCCACCCTGCAGTCGTTTCTCTTTCCTCCTTTATTCCACTTATCAGTTACCAAATATCTGATCTTCAGTATTATTGCCACCCGTTGTCCACACCATCCCTGTAAGAGTTATTGGAGTAGGTAGACACCCAAGAGGCCTCCTAACCTCCAGTCCCTCCTCACTTCACTCTGAACAATCAAATCAAATCATTCTTAACAACACTCTTAACTGTAGCACCTTCATGACATCTCTCAGTGTCTCTGCCTTCCTTTTACCCATCTGGAAAGCGGTGCCATTAACATATACTATGGAGATTAACTATGACAACAGGTAAGTCCCCAAGCACAGTGCTTGACACATACTAGATTCTCAAGAATGCCTACGCGGGAATGAACTGTAGTCCTGTATTCCAATTACCTGCTAACATTATCAAGTTACTATCCCAGTTATCACCTAGTAAACGTCTATCTAAATCCAAATACATGTCCCCAACTTCCCCATTCATGTTAATGATAGCACCAATCTCATATTCAACTGGATATGTAAGTTCAATCAATGTTTACCCATTACTTTGTTGTTGTTGTTATGTGCCGTGGAGTCGGACCCGACTCATAGTGATCCCTCCTTGGGTTTCCAAGGCAGTATCACTACGGAAGTAGATTGCCCAACCTTCCTTCCGAGGAGTGGCTGGTAGGTTTGAACTGCCAGCCTTCTGGTTAGCAGTCAAGTGCCTTAGGCACTATGCTACCAAAGCTCCCTATCCATTTCTTAAGAACTGATATTCTGTCAACAAATTCTACCAATTCTTCACTTGCATCCACCTCTTCCTTTTCGACATCTCGTTCCTCACTCTCCTTGAGGTTTTCATGTGTGGCTGGCCTCTTTGTCATTCAGTTCCTAAGCATCTGTAATGTGCTGGGTGCATTGGTAGTTTAGCGGTAGAATTCTCATCTTCCGTGCAGGACACTGGGGTTCAATTCCCAGCCAGTGTGCCTCACGCCTGGCCACCACCCATTAGTCAGTGAAGGCTTCCTTGTTGCTACGACTCTGAACAGCTGTTGGCAGGGTTTTAGACTTAAGACAGACTAAGAAGAAAGGCCTGGAGATTGACCCCAAAAAGCAGCCAATGAAAATGGTACGTATCACAGTGGTCCAACCAATCTGCACACGATTGTGGGGATGGAGCAGACAGACGGGACAGAGCTCCACTCCATCGTGCATGGGCTCACCATGAGTCAGACATCCACTCAACAGCAGCTCCCAACAATGCAATGTGCTCAGTACCGTGACTGCTGATGACAGAGATAAAGACAGCCTAGGGGAAGAGAACAGAACAGAAACAGAATGAAAGGTACATATTCAAGTCCCCCAAGAAACAATTAAGGAGCTCTGGTAGTGCTGTGGTTAAGCATTTGGCTGCCACCCAAAAGGTCAGCAGTTTGAACTCACCAGCTGCTCTGTGGGAGAAAGATGAGACAGTCTGCTTTCATAAAGATTTATAGCCTTAGAAACCCTATGGGGCAGTTCTACTCTGTCCTACAGCGTCACTATGAGTCAGAACAGACTTGGTGGCATGGCTTTGGTTAGGGTTTTTTTTTTTTTTTTGTAAGAAACAATTATCAATCTGACCTGAGAATTATCTGGATGGTAAATGACTGATGAGTCAAAATTAGCCAAGTAACTGGTTTTAGGTGTTAATGAGCCTAATATGACAGGAAGACATTTGAATCATGATGTCCAGTGAAGAGGTAGAGAAATGAAGGTTAGAAATCAAGACTCAAATTGCAGACAGAAATATCAATGATACAGAAGTGACAGTTGAAGCTATTAAAAGAAGGGACATTTCTAAGGAACTTATCAAAGAAACACAGCACTGAGTAGCAGTCCAGTAATGTGCCCACATTCAGGAAAGATAAGAAAGAAGCAGCAAAAAAGAAGAGCACAGACGCATGAGAGCATAAAAGGAAGGGCAGAGCAAAGAAAGCAAGAGAAATGCCTTCAGAGGACAGGACAAATACCAGCCATCACAGGTCCCAGCACATGGTGTAGTTGACACCGTTGGTTACCTAAACCCAAACAAAGCAAGCTCACTGCCGTCAAGTCAGATCCAACTCATAGCGACCCCTCCTTGGGTTTCCGAGGTGGTATCACTATGGAAGTAGATTGCCCAATCCTCCTTCCGAGGAACAGCTGGTGGGTTTGAACCGCCAGCCTTAGGTATTACACCACCAGAGCTCCTGTTGGTTACCTACCCAGTATCTATTCCTCCTGATCCTTCCTTACAGAAAGCTGGTTTTATTGAACTATTACCCAAATGCACTGCCGTCCAGTTGGATCTGACTCATGGCGACCTCTCCTTGGGTTTCCCAGGCACAGTGCTTGATCTACGGAAGTAGATTGTCCAACCTTCCTTACAAGGAGTGGCTGGTGGGTTTGAACCTCCAGCCTTCTGGTTTTAGTCAAATGTCTTAGGCACTACACCACCAGAGCGCCCTGTTAAGGAATAGCCTTTGATAATGCCTTTGATAGCCTTACATGGTGAAGGAGATAAAACTTACAGTCCAGGGACCACTAAATGCAGGGGAGAAAGAGGACAGGATTTTAGGAAATGCCTATGCTCTTTCGGTTGAGACTTGAAAAGCAATACCCTAAAAGTAACAGTGAATTTGACCCAGCCATCCCATTACTAGGTATATACTCTTAAGAAGTGAGAGCCATAACAAGAACAGATATATGCACGCCGATGTTCATCGCAGCACTATTTACAATAGCCAAAACTTGGAAACAACCTAGATG
>NW_006921679.1:10194381-10198695 GCF_000298275.1 Orycteropus afer afer | reverse complement strand
GTATATGTGAACTGCTGTATGAAAAGTGAATTTACTCTGTAAATCTTCACCCAAATCCTAATAAAAAAAAAAAAAGTAACAGTGAGTAAGAAGTATATTGACTCTCCTGGGGACAGCAGTCCAGTTCCAAATTATCAAAGTCTGAAAGCGAACAATGTTGCCACAGAGTGAGAACTGCTTCTAGCCCCAAACATAAGCACACATAAGAGCTCACTGCTGCAGGATCTCATCTCCCAGGTATCAAGTTATTTCTAAAGATCAACTTCAAACACAATGTCTAGAATGTAATAAAAACTGACCAGACACATTAAGGAGACAGGATTAGTGGCAGAAACCACAAAGGACAGAAACAGACACATGATGACTTGAGATCCTGTTCTTTAACTATAATGCAGTATACAAGGTGACAGAAGACTGAGAATTTTGACAGGGACTTGAAAGCTCAAAAATAGGATGTGGCAAATATTTGACAAGAAAAAAAAAAATTTTAATTGAAAAAAAAAAAAACCCAGTAACCATACTTAATATAACACAGTGGATGGGACAACCTCAGATGAAGTACAGCAAAACAGATGATTAATGAACTGGAAGATTTATCAAGGGGAAACCATGCAAAATGAAGAAAGGAAAGACAAAATGAAGAAAACCATGAGAGAGAGGACAAAGCCACAAATAATCTACAGGTAACAGAATCTCACAAAGAGGAGGAAAGAGGGTAAACACAATATGTAAAGAGCTAACAGCAGAGACCTTTCTAAAGCTGATGACATCAAGTTACAGATTCAACAAGCATTATGGGCCACAGTAACAGAAATAAAAAGAAAGTCATACCTAGGACGCTCTTTCTAAAACTGATTAATTGAAAACAGAAAGGAAAAACCCTTAAAAGCAGTCTGGGGCGGGAGGCGGGGGGGAGATGCATTACCTGCAGGGGAACACTTAGTTAATTAGGTAGAAGTCAGATGTTGTTGTTGTTGTTGTTATGTGCCGTGGAGTCGGCCCCGACTCACAGCGACCCCTCCTTGGGTTTCCAAGGCAGTATCACTACGGAAGTAGGATTGCCCAACCTTCCTTCCGAGGAGTGCTGGTGGGTTTGAACCGCCAGCCTTCTGGTGAGCAGTCAAGTGCCTTAGGCACTATGCTACCAGAGCTCCTAGAAGTCAGATAGAGGTGCTGAAAGAAAAGAAGTGCTAACCCAGAATTCTATACCCAATGAAATATCCTTCAAGATTAAAGGTGAAATAAACACATTGTAAGGTACTCTACCACGGAGTATTTGTCACCACACTGGAGAAATTACTAAAGGGTTTTCTTGAGGCAGAAAGAAAATGATCCTACAGGAAAGCGTGATGGAAGAAGGAATAAAAACGGGAAAGGGGGCAGTAATTACAAATGAGCACTGAGTGTCTACAAAAATGATACTGTGCTGTAAGGTATGAACATGGGAAATTAAAATACACAACAACACTGTCATTGTAAGTCGGGTGATGGAGGAAGTGGAGTTGAAATAGCCTACTATTCTCGCATTGTTTGGGAAAAGGGTTCAGGCATGAATTAATATTAGGCACTGATAAGTCAGAAATGCATGTTTCAATCTCTATAATAAGCATTAAAAGAACAGCAAAAGGGTGTAGAACTTCCCAAGTTAATAAAGGGGGGAAGATGGAATAATACAAAAATCATAAGAAATAAAGAAAGAAACATAAGCCTGGAAGGATATTTAGAAAGTATGGAAGGTTTAAATGAAATACATTAGTAGATAAAATGAATGCAAATAAACTATATGCCTGCTCGACTTGATTTTAAAATCTGACTGTTCTCATTACCTAGCGCTGCTCTGACAAGAATACATCACAAACGGGGTGGCCTTAACAAATAGGAGTTTATTCTTACAATTTAGAGGGTTTAAGTCCAAGTTCAAAGTGCCAGGCTCTAGGGGCTGGGTGAAAGCCCCTCAACCTTGAGCTTCAGCTCTGCCTCCTGCTCCCGGCCCACTGAAGCTGGAGGCTTTTCTTCAGACAGCTGCTGGCTGCTGAGACTGACAAGCCCAAGGCTGACAAGTAAAAAGGCACAGTCCCGATGTTACCAAACCACATGGTAGGCCATTAATTTAAGTCCACTGAAAGTCCCAAGGTTGGCAGAGCATAGCAGGCTGCTGAACAATGACAACAACAATGCTACATGCAGGGTTCAAGAGTGCTATAAGCCAGAGACCACTCCCAAAACTGTTTCTTATATACGGGAAGCAGACCACATCCCTAAAGCAGCTACTCAGCTGCTCATAGTAGATTCCACCATGGAGTTGATTACCAGTCTCATCATGGGGAATAAGTACATCCAGCTGCCCAGCCACTCAATCAGGCCCAGCCAAGTTGACACACACACTTAACCATCATACTGACTTACAAAATTCAACTCTTGCTGTTTCTAAGAAACACAGCTAAAACCTAAGAACTCAGAAAGAATAACCGCAAAAAGAGTGGGTAACGGTACACCATGGCAACACCCAAGGCAGAGAAATCTGGTATTGCTGTATTAATAACAAACTAATGTTTAAAGCAAAAAGCATTACTAAACTGTGAGTTTATAATGATAACTGCAACTTAATTTGACTCAACAGATACATATATATCTGTATTTTAAACAGTACTTAGTTTAAAAAGTTCACATTCTTTTCAAACACATGAACCACTTATAAAAACTGACCACATGCTGGTCAATATGGTCTTAAGAAATTTCAAGGAATTAACAAATTTCCGACAAGTGGGTCTGGACCTCAAAGTTGGAACTGAAGATGCATGTCTATTTGTTCTGCCCACTACTCTCCCTCCAGCAGTATCTCTTTCCTAAATTACAAAGAAAAGAAAGAAAGAAACTGTCGAATTTCCTTGCCACCAGTCTCGTCCACCCAATCCATTCTCTACGCTCCATTCTAATCCAGAGGAATCCTTCTAAAGACAGTCAATACCTGGAGAAAGACAAAGCTGCCAAAAGCAGCTACAGAGAAAGGGTAAAAGCAGTTAAAAATATCAAGAACAGACTAATTCTTCTGGGTCTCAATTTCCTCGTCTGGTCTGTGATAGGGCCCCTTTCACAAGGAATTTAGCGGCATCAAGAACACATACTCAGAGCTCCCAGATCGGAACCTTTCAGTTCATCTGTGTTGTTACTGTGTGCCGTCAGCCTGTTTCCGACTCACGGTGACCTCCAGCAGAGAACGAACTGCCACACATGGTTTCTGAGGCTGTAAGCTTTATGCAAGCAAATCGGCAGGTCTCTTCTCCCATGGACCTGCCAGCGAGTTCAAACTGCTGACCTTCTGGTTAGCGGCTGAGCACTTAACCACTGCACCATCAGGGCTCCTTCGGCTCATGTACAGAAACTTCAAATGCAAGAAAGCAGATGAAAAATGAGAAGACCCTGTGGGTGACCAAAGAGACTGTGAATTGTACAGGAAACCAAAGGGTTAAGAAAAAGCGTGGATGTTGTACATGGTCTTTTGGAGGTTATCTTGTCTTTGTTGTGAAAACAGACTGGATTCTAATTCAGTTCTTTAAACAAAGAAACAGTGCAGCCCTCTGGAGACCACAAGGATTGGTGGCATTCAGGCAGAAATGCTGAAGCAGACATGCTCCAGCTTTCTCTTCACTTTTTGTGAACCACGTTAATTCAGCATTAAGCTCTGGTGGTGCAGTGCCTAAGGCAAATATTTGACTGCTAACCAGAAGGCTGGAGGTTCAAACCCACTAACTGCTCCCCAGAAAGAAGATGGGGGAATCCACTTCCTAAAGATTTACAACCTTGGAAACCCAACAGGGTTGTATGAGTTGGAATCAACTTGATGGCAGTGGGTTGGGTTGGGATGGGTTTTGGTTAACCCAGAATTAGAGGACTTCATATGCAAGCAGAAACTGGATGAAAAAAGGCTCTACTGCCAGACCACCCCCTCCTCACTGAACTGAAGCAGAGCAAGACACACCGATGGGACGGCCTTAGACATAGGACGACTGCATGGCCACAGCTCAGTCACTAAACACCAGCAAGGGGTCTCTTGACAAAGACACTTACAGACGTTAAAAACAGAAAGGGAACTGGACAAACAAACGTCCTGCAGTTAGCTAAGATGTGAAGGGGAAAAAAGTAAAGCAGGTAATTAAGGGTAAGATGTGTCATTTCCTGTCACAACACCTTCTCACAAGAAGTTTCTCTAAATGTTAAAGGACAACCTATCAAAATTTTTATTGCCACCGATGCAATCATAATCATATCAACTTTAAACTCCACCACTACTTCCACAGTGATGTTGTTTTTGTT
>NW_006921679.1:10192663-10194150 GCF_000298275.1 Orycteropus afer afer | reverse complement strand
GAAACCCAAGGAGGGGTCGCTATGAGTCGGGTCCGACTGACGGCACATAACAACAACAACAACAACTGTTACAATACTTATCCTGTGAAGTCAATAAACTACTCACATGGTGGTATCCCTATAACTCTGACATTCCCCTGAGTACCACCCCTTATCTCCGTCCTCAAGCCTCTGACAGAGCAGTCTTCCCTTCTCTGTGACGCAGTACCAAGTAATTTCATAGGGAGAGATCCACTGAGCAAAAGGAATCCCAGGTGAAAGGTCCTCCTCATGGACTTTCCCTTCAAATCCCTGGTTTTCCCTAGTCAATAATCAGGCCACAGCTAATGTGCACATTAACTTACAGGTTTCTCTTTCTTTAAATTCATCTCAAATTGAACATCTCTAGGAGATTTCAAACTTTCTGTGGACAAAAAAAAATCTACTGAGAATGGCAAAATTATTGGAGCTGAATTCATCAAGGTTCAGGTTGACCCATCCAAATATCGACCCAAGTTTGTTTACTAGTCTCTAAAAGAAGAACCAGAACCAAGAGTTGAAAATCTAACAAAGAAAGGACTCCTCATACTTCACACCAACCTCCATCCACCTGGTCAGACCCACACACACTGTGCCACCAGAGCTCCCTTCCTTAAACTGAAATAGGTCTGTTCATGTTTACATTCCCAGGGAAGGAATTTGGTTACTGAGGACTTGGCCAATGAATCTAATAATCAAACAATTGCAGAAAAATGGGAACTCATTGCCTGAATAGTTGGTAAAGTCTAGGAATCTTCATAATTGTCTCTAGATACATGCCTGGGAAATGTTTCCACAGTTTGTAATCTGTCAAGAGTCAGGGATTTACCTCCTCAGGATAAATCATGTGCTAGGCAATATAATAAGATTGTAACTTTTCTTTGCCAGTCTTGTGCCCTTTCTGAGCTAAAATAGAAAAATGAAGTTGGTCTGAGTGTTTGCCTCTTCTTGAGAATGTAACAAAAGGCCATCACATACCAGATTAAAGTAGAAACACAGAGATCCTGCAAGTACTACTGGTTGAGGAGTCGTGGAAAAATTGTGGGGTATCTTAGTAAACCCAAGGAGTTCTGGTAGCATAGTGCCTAAGGCATTTGACTGCTAACCAGAAGGCAGCCACTCCTCGGAAGGAAGGATGGGCATTCTACTTCCCTAGTGATACCGTCTCAGAAACTCAAGGAGGGGTCGCTATGAGTCTGATCTGACTCAGTGGCAGTGAGTTTCTTAGTAAACCCTGGGGCAGATGTAGCATTGAGTTTCTCAAGGCAAACAGGTATTGACTATTTTGATCTAACGAGGCACTAAAGAAAGCAGAGCATAGGTCTACAAGTGTGAAGTATGTAGCCTTAGGAGACAGTGAAGATAAAATAATAATGTGGTTTTGGTTCCACAGGAAAGCTGGTGATGAGTGTTCTGTTAATGGTGTAGATGTCTGGCAAGTCTGTCCTCTCACTATGTGTGTGTGTGTG
>NW_006921679.1:10181169-10185953 GCF_000298275.1 Orycteropus afer afer | reverse complement strand
AAAAAAATAAAAAATAATAGACCAGGTTTGCTGGTCTGATAGAGCCTGGTGAGACCCCTGAGACTATGGCCCCCAGTGACCCTTCAGGTCTGGAACTGAAGTCACTCCTGTGGCTTCCAGGCTAACAATAGACAGGTATATGGGGTGAACATTTACAGCAGGTAGATACACTCCTTGGAGTGATCAATCATGGGAGAACAGAAGGGCTGTGTATGCATGACAGGTCAGGGGGCAGGAATGCATGGAGGGAAGGAGACAGGGATGAGCTAACTATAGAGAGGAAGTGGGAGGGGACCTGTTGCATTGTGGGGAATCACAGTCAATGTCACGAAACAAAACGTATATGAAATGCTGTATGAAATATGAATTCTCTCTGTAAACTTCCTCCCAAACCACAATAAAAATTAAAAAATAATAACAACAACATTAAAAAAAGAAGAAGAAAGGCAGAAAGAACAAAGGGAATTCTGAAGGTAATATCAGGAAAGGTCTCAGAGACTATCAAACTTCTACGGCCCAAAATATTGTCATTAGCTTTAATGACAATGGGAACAATTCTTTCTGGGGTCCAACTGCTCTACAAGTATGAGTTAGTACAGCCCAGCCCTACACCTCACAATGTTACCTTCCACTCTAGACTGCATACTGCACACAGACATGACTAAATACTGTATGCAAGGGACTCACGCAAAACACCCAGTCTCAACCCTTAACACGTACAAACAGCGCGTCCTCAATGTAAAACCTGGCTCCTTCTTTGGGATGAAACATCAGAAAAAAAGGAACTTGTCAGGTACTGCTAACAACTAGTATAACCGTTGAACCCCTAAGACTCGCCCTGAATTATTAGAAGATTGTGCCAACCAGAGACCTTATGTTGAGGATTCTTAGGAATTTTCTAAAAATGGAAGGTCTTTGGAAGAGCTGCAACCAAAGACCTCCAGACCAATATCCATGGAACCAGACTACTGACTGTGATGCCTTCATCGGTCTTACTCTGTTCTTTATCTTCCTAGCTATCTTCTTTCTTTTGCTAAGGTTAACTTTATGTCATTTACAAGACTCTTAATCATAATACTGGTTTTTCCATCTTTAGTCACTCCTTGGTGTTCTGGTTCCCTAGTGCCACTCTGACAAGACTGTACCACAAATGGGATGGCTTGAACAAATAGGAGTTTATTCTCTTACGGTTTGAAGGCTAGAAGTCCGAGTTCAAAGTGGCAGCTCTAGGGGCTGGGTGAAAGCCCCTCAACCTTGGGATTCAGCTCTGCCTCCTGCTCCCAGCCCACTGGAGCTAGAGGCATTTCTTCACTCGACAGCTGCTGGCTGACAAGCTCAAGGTTGACAAGTAAAAAGGCACAGTCCCGATGTTACCAAACTACACGGCAGGCCATTCATTCAAGTCCATTGAAAGTCCCAAGGTTGGCAGAGTGTGCCAGGCTGCTGAACAACGACACGGCTACATGCAGGGTCCAAGCATGCCAAAGGCTAGAGACCATTCCCAAGGCTTCTCCTTATACACAGGAAGCAGACCACATCCCAAAGGCAGCTACTCAGCTGCTTGTGGTAGATCCCACCATGGAGTTGATTGCCAGTCTCATCATAGGGAATAACTACCACCAGCTGCCCAGCCACTCAGCCAGGCCCAGCCAAGTTGACATACAAATTTAACTACCACACTTGGTATAAATGCAATACCTGGCTAAAATTTACTCACGGTTTGCGTTAAACACACAATCATATTGATTACTCGGTTTATACACATTTTCTTCTGGACACCACCAAGCTTCCCTTAATAACAGCACCTTGTAAAGAATTGATTGGTTTCCTGAGTAACTAAACTCAACTGTTAAGGAACTTATTAAATGTCAAACACAGCAGGCAATTTATCATGTTGGTTATAGGAAAGGAGGTACTTCCAATGAAACAATCTCAGGGATCTTCCATGGAAGCTAATTTTCATAACCTAACTTTCATGGAAATAGACCTTGAAAAAGGCAAGGGAATAGATGGTGTATGTGTGGGGGCTGGCTGAGTTTCATGGATCTCACAATGGAAACAGACTACTTAAATTCAATCCCATGCTATTTTACTTGAGAGCTACCTAATGATACGGATCCTTCAAATTTCACTGCCTGGCACTGACCCACTCTTGATAAGTGATGTCAAAACACTATAACACGATTTGGCAACTCCAACAGGACTATGTTTCCCACAATAGATCCTCAGGTAGTTCCTAAAGATGGACACTGAATTTGAGGAATAAAAGTCCGTTGGCAACTACCCCAAAACTAGCCAGGGATGTTACCTTGGTAAGCTGATGCTTACCTTCAGAGTTGCTGATAATCACCCACAGCCCACTGTGGTCCATCAATTTCCCCTCTTGGAAACAATTTGAGAAAAAGGAGTTCTCGTAGTGCAGTGCCTAAGGCACTTGATGGCTAACTAGAAGGTTGGCAGTTCAAACCCACCAGCCACTCCACGGAAGAAAGACTGGGCAATCTACTTCCGTAAAGATTTACTGCCTTGGAAACCAAAAGGGGTTTTGCTATGAGTCAGAACTGACTGGACAGCAGTGAGATTGGTTTGGTTGTTTTCTTTAACCACTCAAAGGATTCTAATTGTTTCCTTTTTGCATCAAGATTCTCCACTTCCAGCTTTATGAGAGCCCCAGAAAGTTGGGGCAATTTTACATGGTAAGGTTCAGAGGACGGTAGGGGAATGAGAAGGCAAGCAAAACTAAAAGAACTCTTCATCCAAGAGGCTCATGAAACCTTGATGGGTGCTTGTTCAGAATACAGCCACTTTGTTGTTGTTGTTGTTGTTGTTGTTGTTATGTGCTGTCGAGTCGGGTCTGACTCACAGAGACCCCTCCTTGGGTTTCCGAGGCAGTATGACTACGGAAGTAAATCGCCCATCCTTCCTTCTGAGGAGGAGTGGCTGGTGGGTTTGAACCAACAGCCTCCTGGTTAGCAGTCAAGTGCCTTAGGAAATTACTTAAACTATGAGCTCAAGCACATATTGGTGATTAGTTGGGGTTTTTTTTTGGTGGTTGTTGTTGTTTCTTTGTTTTGCTATCTTATATCTTAAAATTCAAAACAACAATAAAGAGAAATGACATCTAAATGAGATACAAGAAAGTTGCCTAAGTTGTATAGTCCCAGTTTCCATTAAAAACATAGAACAAACAAAATTGATGGTGTTGTACTTAGTTATCCAGTATCATTTCTGCTAAAAAATCATAGTAGGTTATAATATATATAATACAATATATATAATATAATATATATAATATAATCTGCATTGAAATAAATATATGGAATCTTGTCTAAGGAATACTTTTTTGTCAAGTTTAAGGTTAGACTGTAACACAACTTAAATGTTCTAAAGTAGAAAGCCTGTTAAATACATTATTTTATATGCCCATGACCAAACAGGAGGGAATATTACATGTTCCCTGGAGAAATGTTAGACTATAATTCAGGTGATTGTCTATCACTCAGAAGAACTAGTTAATGTCATGGCATTTTCCCTTACAATTTGCAATTCTGTTCGTCTTTCTACGTATGTGCTCATTTTAACATCTGATATGATTTTTGTTTTCTAAAATGTCAACATTAAGCATACATAATTTTATGATATAGAAAACAAACATCATTCTCTTTAAGAAATTTAAAAAACAAACAGATTCCAATACAGTGAAGTATCTCAACTTACTTCAATGTGAACAATCAATGAAAAGAAAGCAAAAAGACTTAAAGTAACCTTCAGGAAATTTGCTAAAAGGAACCTAGAAGTGGAGAAAATGTTTAGATGGAAAAACCAAAAAAAAACCCAAACTCACTGCCATGGAGTCGGGTCAAACTCACAGACCCCTCCTTGGGTTTCAACCACCAGCCTTCTGGTTAGCAGTCAAATGCCTTAGGCACTATGCCACCAGAGGATATATATTATATCAACAATCACACTCAAGTTGCACTTTTAATATTTAGCCTAGGGTCTTCCTCCAGTCTGAGTTAGATGACTCTTTTCTCCGACACCATCCAGAGAATACCACAATTAAATTTGAATCACTCTATAACAATTATTAAGGAGCTCTGGTGGAGAAAAACAAGGCTGAGCAAATAATCCGAGAAGCTGGACTATATGAAGAAAAACGTGGTATCAGGATTGGAGGAAGAATCATTAACAACCTGTGATGTGCTGACGACACAACTTTGCTTGCTCAAAGTGAGGATGACTTGAAGCACTTACTGATGAAGACTGAAGACTACAGTCTACAGCATAGATTGCACCTCAATATAAAGAAAACAAAACCCCTCACAACTGGACCAATAAGCAGCACCCCGATAAATGGAGAAAAGATTGAAACTGTCAAAGATTTCATTTTACTTGGTTCTACAATCAATGCCAACAGCAACAATAGTCAAGACATCAAAAGATGTGTTGCACTGGGCAAATCTGCTGCAAAAGACTTCTTTCAGGTGCTGAAGAGCAAAGATGTCTCCTTAAGGACTAAGGTGCACCTGAGACAAGCCATGGTATTTTCAATTATCTCATACGGATGTGAGAGCTAGACAACGAATAAGGAAGACCGAAAAAAAGTCGATGCTTTTGAGTTGTCATGTTGGTAAAAAATGCTGAAAGTATCATGGACTTTTAACTAACAAATTTGTCCTGGAAGAAGTGCAGTCACTTATCAACTATCTTGTTATCCAACATCTTGCATTTAACATTGTTGTTGTTGTTGTTATGTGCCGTCGAGTCGGCCCCGACTCATAGCG
>NW_006921679.1:10175993-10181069 GCF_000298275.1 Orycteropus afer afer | reverse complement strand
GAGGAGTGGCTGGTGGGTTTGAACCGCCAGCCTTCTGGTTAGCAGTCAAGTGCTTTCAGCACTACGCTACCAGAGATCCCAGTTTTGGCGGTAAGACTGTGACATCTTTCTTCTATGAAGAAGCTAAAGATTTTAACTGCCAACCTTTTGGTTAGCAACTGAGTCCTTAAATACTATACCAACAGGGCTCTGTATTATAAAGACAAGACCATTTAAAAGATAAATAAAAAGACAGTGAGCAAGACAGAGATAACCCAAAGCATCATTATGTCAGGAGAATCTGGGTGCAGATTACCAAAATGAACATCTGATACCCTCAGGAGAATTGCTCTGTGGCACCAGAGGGCCTCAAATTTATATAAAATTATACACCCTGGCAAGGACAGATAGGTCAGTGACCTCAATCAATACTAGTGCATATTTCATCTCTCTTTGGTTAAAACTATAAAGGTGGGGCATGGACAAGGTCCTCTGAGAACACTTCCAAATGTGTTTTATACAAGTAACATCCTGCTACAGGTTGTGAACGTGTCCTGGTCATTGTTTGCTTCTTCTTGGGCTACACTGAAGCCTTTCCTCATTAGAAACATACAGCTCTATAATAGCCTTGTAGATCTATTGATACAGAGCTCTGGTGTCGTAATGGTTAAGGTTACTAATCAAAAGGTTGGTGGTTGGAACCTACTCACCCACCCTATAAGAACAGAACTGACTCGATGGCAGTGGGTGTGTTTTTTGAGATCTATTGATACATAGGGCTTTTCACTAGGGGGTGGCTCTATACTAAGGTCGGGTCCTGAGGTAGGCAGGCCCAGGGCTTGGAGGCTGCTTTTAGCTTGGGGGCAGCTCTTTACCAAGGCCGGGGCCTGAGGTAGGCAGGCCCCAAACCTGGAGGCTGCTTGTCACTTGGATGTGGCTTGATATAAAGGCCAGGGCCTGAGGTAGGCTGGCTGA
The DNA here is from genome assembly GCF_000298275.1 of Orycteropus afer afer. NCBI lineage: Eukaryota > Metazoa > Chordata > Mammalia > Tubulidentata > Orycteropodidae > Orycteropus > Orycteropus afer. The sequence continues at coordinate 10,180,115 of NW_006921679.1, read as the reverse complement.
GGACTAGGAGGCTGTTTTTTGCTTGGGGCAGTTCTATTTTAAGGCTGCTGCCTGAGGTAATCAGGTACAGAGGGGTTAGGAACAGCTAAGGTAGATGAACTTGTCTGTCAGTTTGGCTTACCATGTTGCTATGAGGCTGGAGGCTATGCTACATAATGTTGCAAAATGCCAGCAGGGTTACCCATGGTGGGCAGGTTTCAGCAGAACTTCTGGGGTAAGCAGACAAGAAGGCAGAGGCCATCCACTTCTCAAACAACTGGACAGTGAAAACCTTATGAATAGCAGTAAACACTGTCTGATATATTACTGGAAAACTTCATGAATAAGCCCTGAAACATTGTCCGATATAATGATGGAAGATGAGCCCATCAGGTCAGAAGGCACTCAAAATTTGACTGGAGAAGAGCTGACTCCTCAGAGAAGAGACAACCTTAACAATATGGACAGAGTAAAGCTTTCAGGATCTCCATTGGCTGATGTGGCACGACTCAAAATGAGTAGAAACAGATGCAAACATCCATTAATAACTGAATATGGAATGTACAAAGTATGAATCTAGGAAAACTGGAAGTTGTCAAAAATGAAATGGAATGCATAAAGATCAACACCCTAGGCATTAGTGAGCTGAAAAGGACTGGATTTGGCCATTCTGAATTAGACAACCATATGATATACTATGCCAGGTATGACAATTTAAAGAGGAATGGTGTGGCATTCATCATTGCAAAGGATGTTTCAAGATCTGTCCTAAAGTACAATGTTGCCAGTGGTAGGATAATATACACATGCCTACAAGGAAGACCAGTGGATACTACTATTATTCAAATTTACTCACCAACCACCAAAGCCAACGATGAGGAAATTGAAGATTTCTACCAACTTCTGCAGTCTGAAATTGACCAGACATGCAATCAAGATGTGTTGATTATCACTGGTGACTGCCATGCATAAGTTGGAAACAAAGAAGAATCACTGGTAGTTGGAAAATTTGGCCTTAGAGATAGAAATAACTCTGGAGATCACATGATAGAATTTTGCAAGACAATGACTTATTCATTGCAAATATCTTTTTTTCAACAACATAAGCGATGACTATGCACGTGGACTTCACCAGACGGCGTACACAGGAATCGGATTGACTACATCTATGGCAAGAAGTGATGGGAGAAGTTCAATATCTTTGGCCAAAACAAGGCAAGGAGCAGATTGTGGGAAAGACCATTAACTGCTCTTATGCATGTTCAAGTTGAAGTTGAAGACAATTAGAACAAGTCTACAAGAGCCTAAATATGACCTTGATAATATCCCTCCTGAATTTAGAGACCATTTAAAGAATAGATTTGATGTATTGAACACCAATGACTGAAAACCAGAGGAATTGTGGGATGACATCAAAAACATCATCCACGAAGAAAGCAAGAGGTTACCAAAAAGATACGAAAGGAAGAAAAGATCAAAATGGATGTCAGAAAAGACTCTGAAACTGGCCCTTGAGTGGAAAGTGTTGTTGTTGTTGTTGTGTGCCATCGAGTCGGACCCGACTCATAGTGACCCCTCCTTGGGTTTCCGAGGCAGTATCACTACGGAAAGTAGCTAAAGCAAATGGAAGAATGGACAAGATAAAAGAGCTGAACAGAAGATTTCAAAGAGCAGCTCGAGCAGACAAAGCCAATTACTGTAATGAAATGTGTAAAGAACTGGAGTTAGATAACAAAAGGGAAATACAGGCTCAGGATTTCTCAAGCTTAAAGAACTGAGGAAAAAATTTAAGTCTCGAGTTGTAATATTGAAAGATTCCAAGGGAAAAATAGTGAATGATACAGGAAACATCAAAAGAAGATGGAAGAAATACAAAGAGTCACTGCACCAAAAAAGAACTGGTCAATGTTCATCCATTTCAGGAGGTGGCATATGATCAAGAACTAATGGTATTGAAGGAAGAAGTTGAAGCTGCACTGAAGGAACTGGCAAAGAATAAGGCTCCAGGAATTGATGGAATACTCATTGAGATGTTTCAACAAACAGATATCCCACTGGAGACATGCGCTTGGTTATGCCAAGAGATTTGGAAGATAGCTACCTGACCAACTGACTGAAAGAGATCCATTTGTACCCATTCCAAAGAAAGGTGATCCCACAGAGTGTGGAAATTACTGAACAATATCATTAATATCACATGAAAGTAAAATCTTACTGAAGATAATTCAAAAACGGTTGCAGAAGTATATTGACTGAGAGCTTCCAGAAATGCAAGCTGGATTCAGAAGAGGACATGGAATGAGGGATACCATTGCTGATGTCAGATGGATCTTAACTGAAAGCAAAGAATACCAGAAAGATGTTTACTTGTGTTTTATAGACTATGCCAAAGCATTCAATTGTGTGGATCATAACCAATTATGGATAACATTAAGAAGAATGGGAATTCCAGAACACTTGATTGTACTCATGAGGAACCTATACATAGGTCAGAAGCCTGTCGTATGAACAAAACAAGTGGACACTGCATGGTTCAAAATCAAAATGGGAGTGTGTCAAGGTTGTATCCTTTCACCATACTTATTCAATCTGTATGCTGAGCAAATAATCCAAAAAACTGGATGATATGAAGAAGAACATGGCATCAGGATTGGAGGAAGACTCATTAACAATCTATAATACACAGATGACACAACTTTGCTTGCTGAAAGTGAGGATGACTTGAAGCACTTACTGATGAAGACTAAAGACTACAGTTTGCAGTATGGATTATACCTCAATATAAAGAAAACAAAACTCCTCACAACTGGTCCAACAAACAGCTTCATGATGGATGGGGAAAAGATTGAAGTTTCAAGGATTTACTTGGTTCTACAATCAAAACCAATGGAAGCACCAGTCGAGATATCAGACGATGTATTGCATTGGGCAAATCTGCTGCAAAAGACTTCTTTCAAGTGATTAAGAGCAAAGATATCACTTTGAAGACTAAGGTGCACCTAATCCAAGCCATGGTATTTTCAATTGCCTCTTATCCATGTGAGAGTTGGACAATGAATAAGGAAGACCAAAGAAGAGCTGATGCTTTCGAGTTGTGGTGTTGGAGAAGAACGCTAAGAGTACCATGATCTGCTAAAGGACTAACAATTCTGTCCTGGAAGAAGTGCAGCCAGAATGCTCCCTGGAAGCGTGAATGGCCAGACTTCGTTTCACCTCCTTTGGTCATGTTGTCAGAAGGAACCATTTCCTGGAGAAGGATATCATGCTTGGTAAAGTGGAGGGTCAACAAAGAAGGGGAAGGCCTTCAACGAGATGGACTGACACAGTGGCTGCACCAACGGGCTCAAGTATAGCAAGGATTATAAGGCTGGCACAGGACCGGGCAGTGTTTCGTTCTGCTATGCACAGGGTCACTATGAGTTGGAGACGACTCGACAGCACCTAACAACAACAACAATAGCAAATAAATAAGGAATTCCAATCCCTCTCTCTAATGACAGGGGCACTTGTTTTGCTGCAACTCTATTATTAAAGCACTTTGCAAAGGCCTGTTACTTACTCAGATATTTCACTGACCAGATCACCCCCAACGTTCAAGAAAGGCACAAACGGGCTCACTCAGGACCATGGTTGCAGGGGACATCAAGCTCAACTGGCATAACATACTACACAAAAACGTTGTTTTATATCCTACTTTGGTGAGTAGCAAGTGGGGCCTCAAAAGTTTGCAAGTGGCCATCTAGATGCAACAACGGGTCTCTCCTCATCCAGAGCAAAGAAGAATGAAGAAAACCAAAGATGCATGGAAATAATCAGTCCAAGGGACTGGAAGACCATGAAATCTTCAGCCTATATGACCATGGGACCAGGAAAACTAGATGGTGCCCAGCTACCACTGTCAACCACATGGAGGGGGCTTGGTGCAAGAGATCCCGGATAGAGTGGAAGAACAACATAGAACAAAACTCAAAATCATTTTAAAAAATAATAGACCAGTACAACCATTGTGGAAAGCAGTATGGCGATTCCTTAAAAAGTTGGAAATACAATTACCATTTGACCCAGCCATCCCATTACTAGGTATATACCCTAAAGAAGTGAGAGCCATAACAAGAACAGATATATGCACGCCGATGTTCATCG
>NW_006921679.1:10164757-10169898 GCF_000298275.1 Orycteropus afer afer | reverse complement strand
TGTTGTTGTTGTTATGTGCCGTCGAGTCGGCCCCGACTCATAGCGACCCCTCCTTGGGTTTCCGAGGCAGTATCACTACGGAAGTAGGATTGCCGAACAATCTACCATCCTACTATTTTTCACGTTAATTTTCTCCTTTTTTTGCTGATCCTCCGCTTTACCAAGCATGAAATCCTTTGCCAGAGAATGATCCTTTCTGACAACATGACCAAAGTAGGTGAGACGAAGTCTGACCATTCTTGCTTCCAAGGAGCATTCCAGCTGCACTTCTTCCAGGAAAGACTTGTTAGTTCTTCTGGCAGTCCATGGTACTATCGGTATTCTTTGCCAGCACCACACTTCAAAAGCATCAACTCTTCAGTCTTTTTTATTCACTGTCCAGCTTTCACAAGCATATGAGGTGACTGAAAATACCACGGCTTTGGTTAGGTGCATTTTAGTCTTCAAAGAGACATCTTTGCTCTTCAGCATTTTAAAGAGGTCTTTTGCAACAGATTTGCCCAGTGCAGTACATCACAATCCTGATTTCTTGACTACTGCTTCCATTGATGTTGACTGTAGAACCAAGTAATGTGAAATCTCTGACAACTTCAATCTTTTCTCCATTTATCATGATGCTGCTTATTGGTCCAGTTGTGAGGATTTCTGTTTTATGTTGAGGTATAACCCACACTATAGACTGTAGTCTTCAATTTTCATCAGTAAGTGCTTCAAGTCATCTTTACTTTCACCAAGCAAGGCTGTGTCATCTGCATACTGCAGGTTGTTAATGAGTCTTCCTCCAATCCTGATACCATGTTCTTATTCAAATAGTCCAGCTTCTTGGACTATTTGCTCAGCATACAGATTGAATAAACATGGTGAAAGGATACAACCCTGATGCACTCCCTTCCTGATTTTAAACCACGCAGTATTCCCTTGCTCTGTTCAAATGACAGCCTCCTGGTCTATGTACAGGTTCCTCATGAGCACAATTAAGTGTTCTGGAATTCCCATTCTTCTCAATGTTATCCATAAATTGTTATGATCCACACAGTTGAATGCTTTTGTACAGTTAATAAAACAAAAGTAAACATCTTTCCGGTATTCCTTGCTTTGAGCCAAGATCCATCAGCAGTGGTTATCTTCGTTCCACGTCCTCTTCTGAATCCATCCTGCATTTCTGGAATTTCCCTGTCAATATACTGTTGCAACTATTTTTGAATTATCGTCAGTGTGTGATATTAATGATAGTGTTCGGTAATTTCCACATTCTGTTGGATCTTTGGAATGGATACAAACATGGATCTCTTCCAATCAGTTGGCCAGCTGGCTGTCTTCCAAATTTTTTTGCATAGATGATAAAGTGCCTCCAGTACAGCATCTGTTTGTTGAAACATCGCAGTGGGAATTCTGTCAATTCCTGGAGTCTTGGTTTGCGCCAATTCCTTCCATGTAGCTTCGATTTCTTCCTTCAGTACTTCCTTCCCTCAATACCTTCATTACCACCACTCATCTGTCAGTTTGTTGTACTGTGGTGTCTTGTGTGTTGCTGTGAGGCTGGAGGCTATTCCACCAGTATTTCAAATACCAGCAGGGTCACCACGGTGGACAGGTTTCAGCAGAGCTTCCCGACTCAGACAGACTCAGAAGAAGGAAGGAGCCATGTACTTTTCAAAGAATTGACCAGTGAAAACCTTATGAATAGCAGTGAAACACTGTCTAATATATTACTAGCAAACTTTATGAATAGCCCTGAAACATTGCCAAATATAGTGTCACAAGATGAGCCCCTCAGGTTGGAAGGCACTCTAAGTACTGCTGGGAACAAGCTGCCTCCTCAAAGCAGAGTCAACTTTAATGATGTGGATGGAGTATAAAGCTTTTGGGACCTCCATCTCCTGATGTGACACAACTCAAAATGGGCAGAAACAGCTGCAAACATCCACTAATAGTCGGAACATGGAATGGGCAGAGTATGAATCTAAGAAAATTGGAATTTTTGAAAAATGAAATGGAATGCATAAAAATCAACAGCCTAGGTATTAATGAGCTAAAATGGACTGGTTTTGGCCATTTTGAATCAGGTAACTATGTGTTCTACTCTGCCAGGAATGGCAAATTAATGTGGAATGGTGTGGCATTCATCGTTACAAAAAAACTTTCAAGATCTGTCCTCAAGTTCAATGCTGTCAGTGATAGAATAATATCCATATGCTTACAAGAAAGACCAGTTAATACTACTATTGTTCAAATTTATGCTCCAACCACCAAAGTCAAAGACAAGGAAACGGAATATTTTTACCAACTTCTGCAGTCTGAAACTGACCAAACATGCAGTCAAGATGTATTAATTATTACCGGTGATTGCAATGCACAAGTTGGAAACTAGGAACAATCACTGGTAGTTGGAAAATATGGCCTTGGTGATAGAAATGACGCCAGAGTCAGCTTCTATTCCTTTGAAATAATTTGACATCTTTAAAGACCAGATGTCCCTAGCAAAAAAACAATTTAAATAATTAAATCAGACAAACAATGCAAGACAATCCACTATGTTAAAACAAGAAGGAACTACTATAGATTCAAAGGAACTTGAGAGAGATATCAACCAGTGAATTGTGCAATCTTTGTCTAGATTCTAATTCAAACAAAGCATTCTTAAAAAAAGTGGGAAACATGAATATGAGTTTAATTCAAGATAAAACAAACGATTATTAGTAACTTTTGCTAGGCATGACAATGGCATCATGGTTATATATGAAAATGTCTAACGTTTGCAGGGATAAAAAGCCACAATGACTAGAAATTTTTAAATTTCACAAAGGGTGGAGGGTAGAAAAGGCAAGTGTGGAAAAATCGTGACAACTGTTGAATATAATAGAAGTTACAGGGGTTCATTATACTAACTACACTGCTTCTGTGTATAATTAACTTTATGTAAAGAATTTGCTCTTTGCCTTGGATCCTTGGAGATAATCTATAAATAAATCCACGGGATTTACCAAGTGACTGGAGTATCTTTGTTCCCTAAAGCACACCTAACAGGCTGTGACAATACAGTTACTCTTGGGTGAGGGCTGATCAGACCAGAAGCTTCGCTGTGTAATATCAGCCTGACATGAGGGAAGCAGGGAGCTAGAGGCTGAGTTCAACCACGCAGGCAATGATTCCATGCATCATGCCTGTAAGTAATGAGACCCCAACAGCAACTCTGACGCAGAAGCTCAGGGAGCTTCCTGGATGGTGAAATACAGTCAGCCCTTGCAACCTGCAGGTTCCATACTGAAAAATTTTGCATCTGCGAATTCAACCAATAGCGGATCATAAACATTGGTGGTGAGGGAAGCAATTAAGTGGTTGAAGCAATTCCTCAAAGGCTAAGAGGGAGCCTAAGTGCTATTTACACAGCATTTACATTGTAATGGGTACTACAAGTAATGCAGAGATGATTTAAAGTGTATGGAAGGATGTGCATAGGTTATATGCAAATATTACACCAATTTTATATAAGGGACTTAGGCATTCGTGGACTGTGGTATCCACCAGGGGTCCTGGAACCAATCTTCCATGGATATCAGGTGGCTGTACATTGATGTATGGGAGGCACACGCATCCCTTCTTGGGACATGGAAGCTTCACGCTGGGAACCTTCCGTACGCATCTCTTCATTTGGACCGTTTTTGCTACACTAAAATTGTAATCATAAGTCCACTGCATTTCTAAGTTCCATTAAGTCATTTTAGTGAATTTCAAACACAAGTTTAGGAAGAACCCCCAAAATTAATAGGCAGCAGGACAGAAGTGAGGGTATCACAGGGACCTCAATCCTTGCAGCTGGCATCTTTACAGTGTGGAAGACTGTGCCCTTTAATGTGAGAGATCTGACCTAGCTCTGATGGCCTGGGCCAGAAGAAAAGCAATGTATCTACAGTTGGTGTCACAGAGAATACTTAGAGCTGGCCTCCGAGACGTTGTAGATTTGAAGTTTTTCATAATAAAAATGTTTTAAATTTAAAAAAATTCTATTAGATTACGAACCAATATCAAGTCACCAATGTAAATCTAATAATGGCAGCAAACACTTACTGCGTACTTATGTGTAAAGGAGTATTAAGCTATGCATGTATGTTACATATTTAGTTAATCCCCGAAAGAAAAATCTTCTAATGGAAATGCTACTATTACTCTCTATCTTACCTTTCAGGAAACTGAAGCACTGAGACTGGATGGCTCAGATTGGTAAAGGTACAGAATTACAATTTGAACTGCAGCAGATTGCAGGCTTTTAACCACTGTGCTATTTGGGAAGAAGGGGAGAAGGGAAAGGAAAGAGGTGCTGAACTGCAGGATTTCGGTTAGGCTCCTGCGTGACGCTCAGCCCGCTATTGCGTCTCCTCCGTTGCTCCTGTTGTTGGCTGCTGTCAGGTTGGCACCGGCTTATGTCAGCTTTCTGTGTAACAAAACGAAGCACCACCTGGGCCACCTTCACACTCTCTGATGCCGAGCCCACTGCTGTCGCTGTTGTGCCGATCGCCGCACGGAGGGCTTGCTTCGTTTTCACTGACCCTCTGCTTTACCAAGCATGGTGTCCCTCTCTAGGGACTGGTCTTCGCTGATAAGGCGTTTCGCCGTTCTCACTTCCAAGGAGCATTCTGGTTGTATTTCTGCTAGGAATGGTTTGCTCAATCTTCCGGCAGTCCATGGGATATTCAATATCCGTCACCAACACCACAATTCTGCCTTCTTTATTTCACTGCCCAGCTTTTGTGTGCATATTGTGCTTGTTGTTACGTGCCATTGAGTCAGCCCCGACATAGCGACCCCTCCTTGCGTTTCTGAGGCGGTATCACTACGGAAGTAGAGTGCCCCACCTTCCTCCCGAGGAGTAGCTGGTGGGTTTGAACCACCAGCCTTCTGCTTAGCAGTCAAGTGCCTTAAGCACTATTAGGTGACTGAAAAGACCATGGCTTGGGTCAGGTCCTCAAAGTGACTTCTTTCTAAAGAAGTCTTTTGCAGCAGAGCTGCCCAATGCGATACATCATTTCATTTCTTGACTGCTGCTTCCATGAGTGTTGACTGTGGATCCAAATAGAATGAAACTGTTAACACTTCCATTTTTTCTCCATTTATCACAATGCGGTTTTTTTTTTTTTTTTTTT